>NC_042980.1:44622620-44687620 GCF_901001165.1 Salmo trutta
TCCAGGGTCAGTAGCTATATACAGGGACAGTTCCACGGTCAGTAGCTATATACAGGAACAGTTCCAGGGTCAGTAGCTATATACAGGAACAGTTCCAGGGTCAGTAGCTATATACAGGGACAGTTCCTGGGTCAGTAGCTATATACAGGGACAGTTCCAGGGTCAGTAGCTATATACAGGGACAGTTCCTGGGTCAGTAGCTATATACAGGAACAGTTCCAGGGTCAGTAGCTATATACAGGGACAGTTCCACGGTCAGTAGCTATATACAGGGTCAGTTCCAGGGTCAGTAGCTATATACAGGGACAGTTCCAGGGTCAGTAGCTATATACAGGGACAGTTCCAGGGTCAGTAGCTATATACAGGGACAGTTCCAGGGTCAGTAGCTATATACAGGGACAGTTCCAGGGTCAGTAGCTATATACAGGGACATTTCCAGGGTCAGTAGCTATATACAGGGACATTTCCAGGGTCAGTAGCTATATACAGGGACAGTTCCAGGGTCAGTAGCTATATACAGGGACATTTCCAGGTTCAGTAGCTATATACAGGGACAGTTCCAGGGTAAGTAGCTATATACAGGGACAGTTCCAGGGTCAGTAGCTATATACAGGGACAGTTCCAGGGTCAGTAGCTATATACAGGGACAGTTCCAGGGTCAGTAGCTATATACAGGGACAGTTCCAGGGTCAGTAGCTATATACAGGGGTCAGTTCCAGGAGTTCCAGGTCAAGCTATATACAGGGACAGTTCCAGGGTCAGTAGCTATATACAGGGACAGTTCCAGGGAGAGTAGCTATATACAGGGACAGTTCCAGGGTCAGTAGCTATATACAGGGACAGTTCCAGGGTCAGTAGCTATATACAGGAACAGTTCCAGGGTCAGTAGCTATATACAGGAACAGTTCCAGGGTCAGTAGCTATATACAGGAACAGTTCCAGGGTCAGTAGCTATATACAGGGACAGTTCCAGGGTCAGTTCCTGGGTAAGTAGCTATATACAAGGACAGTTCCATGGAGAGTAGCTATATACAGGGACAGTTCCAGGGTCAGTAGCTATATACAGGGACAGTTCCAGGGTAAGTAGCTATATATAGGGACAGTTCCAGGGTCAGTAGCTATATACAGGGTCAGTTCCAGGGAGAGTAGCTATATACAGGGACAGTTCCAGGGTAAGTAGCTATATATTGGGACAGTTCCAGGGTCAGTAGCTATATACAGGGGCAGTTCCAGGGTCAGTAGCTATATACAGGGACAGTTCCAGGGTCAGTAGCTATATACAGGGACAGTTCCAGGGTCAGTAGCTATATACAGGGACAGTTCCAGGGTCAGTAGCTATATACAGCGACAGTTCCAGGGAGAGTAGCTATATACAGGGACAGTTCCAGGGTCAGTAGCTATATACAGGAACAGTTCCTGGGTCAGTAGCTATATACAGGGACAGTTCCAGGGTCAGTAGCTATATACAGGGACAGTTCCTGGGTCAGTAGCTATATACAGGGACAGTTCCTGGGTCAGTAGCTATATACAGGGACAGTTCCTGGGTCAGTAGCTATATACAGGGACAGTTCCTGGGTCAGTAGCTATATACAGGGACAGTTCCTGGGTCAGTAGCTATATACAGGGACAGTTCCTGGGTCAGTAGCTATATACAGGGACAGTTCCAGGGTCAGTAGCTATATACAGGGACAGTTCCTGGGTCAGTAGCTATATACAGGGACAGTTCCTGGGTCAGTAGCTATATACAGGGACAGTTCCAGGGTCAGTAGCTATATACAGGGACAGTTCCAGGGTCAGTAGCTATATACAGGAACAGTTCCAGGGTCAGTAGCTATATACAGGGACAGTTCCAGGGTCAGTAGCTATATACAGGGACAGTTCCAGGGTCAGTAGCTATATACAGGGACAGTTCCAGGGTCAGTAGCTATATACAGGGACAGTTCCAGGGTCAGTTCCAGGGTCAGTAGCTATATACAGGAACAGTTCCAGGGTCAGTAGCTATATACAGGGACATTTCCAGGGTCAGTAGCTATATACAGGAACAGTTCCAGGGTCAGTTCCTGGGTAAGTAGCTATATACAGGAACAGTTCCAGGGTCAGTAGCTATATACAGGAACAGTTCCAGGGTCAGTTCCTGGGTAAGTAGCTATATATAGGGACAGTTCCAGGGTCAGTAGCTATATACAGGGACAGTTCCAGGGAGAGTAGCTATATACAGGGACAGTTCCAGGTAGAGTAGCTATATACAGGGACAGTTCCAGGGTCAGTAGCTATATACAGGAACAGTTCCAGGGTCAGTAGCTATATACAGGGACATTTCCAGGGTCAGTAGCTATATACAGGGACAGTTCCAGGGTCAGTAGCTATATACAGGGACAGTTCCAGGGTCAGTAGCTATATACAGGGACAGTTCCAGGGTCAGTAGCTATATACAGGAACAGTTCCAGGGTCAGTAGCTATATACAGGAACAGTTCCTGGGTCAGTAGCTATATACAGGGACAGTTCCAGGGTCAGTAGCTATATACAGGGACAGTTCCAGGGTCAGTAGCTATATACAGGGACAGTTCCAGGGTCAGTAGCTATATACAGGGACAGTTCCAGGGTCAGTAGCTATATACAGGGACAGTTCCAGGGTCAGTAGCTATATACAGCGACAGTTCCAGGGTCAGTAGCTATATACAGGGACAGTTCCTGGGTCAGTAGCTATATACAGGGACAGTTCCAGGGTCAGTAGCTATATACAAGGACAGTTCCAGGGTCAGTAGCTATATACAGGGACAGTTCCAGGGTCAGTAGCTATATACAGGGACAGTTCCAGGGTCAGTTCCAGGGTCAGTAGCGATATACAGGGACATTTCCAGGGACAGTTCCAGGGTCAGTAGCTATATACAGGGACATTTCCAGGGACAGTTCCTGGGTCAGTAGCTATATACAGGGACAGTTCCAGGGTCAGTAGCTATATACAGGGACAGTTCCAGGGTCAGTAGCTATATACAGGGACAGTTCCAGGGAGAGTAGCTATATACAGGAACAGTTCCAGGGTCAGTAGCTATATACAGGGACAGTTCCAGGGTCAGTAGCTATATACAAGGACAGTTCCAGGGTCAGTAGCTATATACAGGGACAGTTCCAGGGTCAGTAGCTGTATACAGGGACAGTTCCAGGGTCAGTAGCTATATACAGGAACAGTTCCTGGGTCAGTAGCTATATACAGGGACAGTTCCAGGGTCAGTTCCAGGGTCAGTAGCTATGTACAGGGACAGTTCCAGGGTCAGTAGCTATATACAGGGACAGTTCCTGGGTCAGTAGCTATATACAGGGTCAGTTCCAGGGTCAGTAGCTATATACAGGGACAGTTCCAGGGTCAGTAGCTATATACAGGGACAGTTCCAGGGTAGTAGCTATATACAGGGACAGTTCCAGGGTCAGTAGCTATATACAGGGACAGTTCCAGGGTCAGTAGCTATATACAGGGACAGTTCCAGGGTCAGTAGCTATATACAGGGTCAGTTACTGGGTCAGTAGCTATATACAGGGACAGTTCCAGGGTCAGTAGCTATATACAGGGACAGTTCCTGGGTCAGTAGCTATATACAGGGACAGTTCCAGGGTCAGTAGCTATATACAGGGACAGTTCCTGGGTCAGTAGCTATATACAGGGTCAGGATCAGTTCCAGTGTTAATATGTGTCTGTGTGCAAATTAAGTGTGTGTTGGCGTGTCAGTGTGAGTGAGGTTTTGTGTCTGTGTGTGTTGGAGTGTCAGTGTGAGTGAGTGTGTAGAGTGTGTGGTGTCAGTGTGAGTGAGTGTGGTTTTGTGTCTGTGTGTGTTGGAGTGTCAGTGTGAGTGAGTGTGTAGAGTGTGTGGTGTCAGTATGAGTGAGTGTGGTTTTGTGTCTGTGTGTGTTGGAGTGTCAGTGTGAGTGAGTGTGTAGAGTGTGTGGTGTCAGTGTGAGTGAGTGTGGTTTTGTGTCTGTGTGTGTTGGAGTGTCAGTGTGAGTGAGTGTGTAGAGTGTGTGGTGTCAGTGTGAGTGAGTGTGGTTTTGTGTCTGTGTGTGTTGGAGTGTCATTGTGAGTGAGTGTGGTTTTGTGTCTGTGTGTGTTGGAGTGTCAGTGTGAGTGAGTGTGTAGAGTGTGTGGTGTCAGTGTGAGTGAGTGTGGTTTTGTGTCTGTGTGTGTTGGAGTGTCAGTGTGAGTGAGTGTGTAGAGTGTGTGGTGTCAGTGTGAGTGAGTGTGGTTTTGTGTCTGTGTGTGTTGGAGTATCAGTGTGAGTGAGTGTGGTTTTGTGTCTGTGTGTGTTGGAGTGTCAGTGTGAGTGAGTGTGTAGAGTGTGTGGTGTCAGTGTGAGTGAGTGTGGTTTTGTGTCTGTGTGTGTTGGAGTGTCAGTGTGAGTGAGTGTGTAGAGTGTGTGGTGTCAGTGTGAGTGAGTGTGGTTGTGTGTGTTGGAGTTTCAGAGTGTGTAGAGTGTGTATAGAGTGTGTAGAGTGTGTAGAGTGTGTAGAGTGTGTAGAGTGTGCAGAGTGTGTAGAGTGTGTAGAGTGTGTAGAGTGTCTAGAGTGTATAGAGTGTGTAGAGTGTGTAGAGTGTGTAGAGTGTGTAGAGTGTGTAGAGTGTGTAGAGTGTGTAGAGTGTGTAGAGTGTAGAGTGTGTGTAGAGTGTGTGTAGAGTGTAGAGTGTGTAGAGTGTGTAGAGTGTGTAGAGTGTGTATAGAGTGTGTAGAGTGTGTATAGAGTGTAGAGTGTGTATAGAGTGTGTATAGAGTGTAGAGTGTGTAGAGTGTGTAGAGTGTGTATAGAGTGTAGAGTGTGTAGAGTGTGTAGAGTGTGTAGAGTGTGTGTAGAGTGTGTAGAGTGTGTATAGAGTGTGTAGAGTGTGTATAGAGTGTAGAGTGTGTAGAGTGTGTAGAGTGTGTATAGAGTGTAGTGTGTGTAGAGTGTGTAGAGTGTGTAGAGTGTGTAGTGTGTGTAGAGTGTGTAGTGTGTGTAGAGTGTGTAGTGTGTGTAGAGTGTGTAGAGTGTGTAGTGTGTGTAGTGTGTGTAGAGTGTGTAGAGTGTGTAGAGTGTGTAGAGTGTGTAGAGTGTGTAGAGTGTGTAGAGTGTGTAGAGTGTGTAGAGTGTGTAGAGTGTGTGTAGAGTGTGTAGAGTGTGTAGAGTGTGTAGAGTGTATAGAGTGGTGTAGAGTGTGTGTAGAGTGTGTAGAGTGTGTAGAGTGTGTAGAGTGTGTAGAGTGTGTAGAGTGTATAGAGTGTATAGAGTGTGTAGAGTGTGTAGAGTGTGTAGAGTGTGTAGAGTGTGTAGAGTGTGTAGAGTGTGTATAGAGTGTGTAGAGTGTGTAGAGTGTGTAGAGTGTGTAGAGTGTGTAGAGTGTGTAGAGTGTGTATAGAGTGTGTAGAGTGTGTAGAGTGTGTAGAGTGTGTAGAGTGTGTATAGAGTGTGTAGAGTGTGTAGAGTGTGTAGAGTGTGTAGAGTGTGTAGAGTGTGTAGAGTGTGTATAGTGTGTAGAGTGTGTAGAGTGTGTAGAGTGTGTAGAGTGTGTAGAGTGTATAGAGTGTGTAGAGTGTGTAGAGTGTGTAGAGTGTGTATAGAGTCAGTGCAACAACAAAAAAAGCAATAAAAATAAGTTTCAATGCAGACAGTACTTGTAGCCATTTTGATTAGGAGACTTGGGGATATAAGCTGTTTGGGTGGGCGCTCTCTGTAAAAAGCAGAATTTATTAGATCACTAAAGAGAACAGACTTATTCTAATTACTCCAGGGTGGGTGAACACATGGTAAGAGATGCTGACAGAGAAAAAGAGAAACAGAGAAAAAACTAAACATTAGTGAAGTCTGTGTTCATCCAGGCATTACTTTCTGACCTCAATGCTGAACTCAATGCTGAACTCAATGCTGAACTCAATGCTGACCTCAATGCTGAACTCAATGCTGAACTCAATGCTGAACTCAATGCTGAACTCATTGCTGAACTCATTGCTGAACTTTGCCACTTCATATAATGTTTACATACCTTACATTACTCATCTCATATGTATATACTGTACTCTATACCATCTACTGCATCTTGCCTATGCCGTTCGGCCATCACTCATTTATATATTTTTATGTACATATTCTTATTCGTTCCATTACACTTGTGTGTATAAGGTAGTTGTTGTGAAATTGTTTGGTTAGATTACTTGTTAGATATTACTGCATGGTCGGAACTAGAAGCACAAGCATTTCGCTACACTCGCATTAACATCTGCTAACCATGTTTATGTGACAAATAAAATGTAATTTGATTTGATTTGACTTAATGCTGGACTCAATGCTGAACTCAATGCTGAACTTAGTGCTGAACTTAATGTGGAACTCAGTGCTGAACGTAATGCTCTGTTCAATGATGAACTCAATGCTGAACTCAATGCTGAACTCAATGCGGAACGTAATGCTGAACTCAGTGCTGAACTCAGTGCTGAACTCAAAGCTGAACGTAATGCTGTGCTCAATGCTGAACTCAGTGCTGAACTCAGTGTTGAACTCAAAGCTGAACGTAATGCTGTGCTGGATGCTGAACTCAATGCTGAACTTAATGTGGAACGTAATGCTGAACTCAGTGATGAACTCAGTGCCGATATCAATGCCGAACTCAATGCCAAACTCAACGCGGAACTCAACGCTGAACTCAACGCTGAACTCAACGCTGAACGTAACCCGGAACGTAACGCGGAATGTAACGCTGAACTTAATGCGGATCTCAATACTGAACTTAATGTGGAACATAGTGCTGAATTCAATGCTGAGTTTAATGTGGAACGTAGTACTGAACTCAATGCTGAACTCAATGCTGAACTCAATGATGAACTTAATGATGAACTTAATGATGAACTTAATGCTGAACTCAATGTTGAACTCAATGCAGAACTGAATGCTTGAGATAGATTGTATCACTTGGTACTGTAGATTAGATGAACATTCAACTAAATGGAATGAGCCATTTTTGGACCACCTGGTGTTTGTCATAAAGAAAATCACTGAAAGAGAAAATGATAAGCACCTGGGAGAAAATAACGGCACACTAAAGTCAATCACATTTTAAAGGCCAGAACATTACAATCAAATTGTACAATCAAAATCTGTACCATTACAATCAAATTGTACAATCAAATCTGTACCTTTTGGAATCAGATTCACATTAGCATGTTCCGCGCTCAAAGCCAATTTTAAACACCCGGATAAAAACCTTTTCCGATGGCGCTTCACTCTCACCCGTGCCTTTCTGTGACACTTTAGTAACAAATAACCTTCCAACATGGTTGACATTTAACTTGGCAGAAACCCTAGTCAGACAATCACAATTAATCACAATGACTGCTGATTGTAGACATTTGTTCTGATTATTTAAATAGCCTCGCAATTGTTAATCGGATTTAGTCCATGTTTTTTTTTCACACAATAGCTGGTAAATGATCAAGTCTAACGTTATTTATGAGTGAGTCTGCAACACGATTACCTGTGCATAGCATCCTAAGCTGTTATCTGTGCATTGTCCACTTCCTATGCTATTACCTGTAAGGCATCAATGTACCTTAACCAATCAGTGATCTTTTGTGATCTTATCATAAGAACCAAATCCACATTCTTTACCGTCGCAAAACACTTCAATTTAGAATGTGAGTTAAGCTTTGAGCCTGTCATTCATATGCATCTGAGAGACCTGCCTAGGCTGAGTACAATGGCAGAATAGAGAGTTGAAATGGAATAGCAAAGCACTTGGTTCTGTGCGGTGCCCGGATGAAGAACTGAGACTGTTGTTTTGGTGTGACAGCCAGAGACCGGATGAAGAACTGAGACTGTTGTTTTGGTGTGACAGCCAGAGACCGGATGAAGAACTGAGCCATCCATGATGACGAGCTGTGACAGCCAGAGACCGAATGAAGAGCTGAGCCAGCAATGATGACAAGCTGAGACAGACAGGCATCATCTCCACGTATCCTTTCGGCGCTGTTTTACCACTCTAAAATCCAGATGATGTCGGAAGTTTACATACACTTAGGTTGGAGTGATTAAAACAAATTTCTTGTTAACAAACTATAGTTTTGGCAAGTTGGTTAGGACATCTATTTTGTGCATGACACAAGCAATTTTTCCAACAATTGTTTACAGACAGATGAATTAACTTATAATTCACTGTATCACAATTTCAGTGGGTCAGAAGATTACATACACTAAGTTGACTGTGCCTTTTTAAACAGCTTGGAAAATTCCAGAAAATTATATCATGGCTTTAGAAGCTTCTGATAGACTAATTGACATCATTTGAGTCAATTGGACGTGTACCTGTGGATGTATTTCAAGGCCTACCTTCAAACTCAGTGCCTCTTTGCTTGACATCATGGGAAAATCAAAAGAAATCAACCAAGACCTCAGAAGAAAAATTGTAGACCTCCACAAGTCTGGTTCATCCTTGGGAGCAATTTCCAAACGCCTGAAGGTACCACGTTCATCTGTATAAACAATAGTAGGCAAGTATAAACACCATGGGACCACACAGCCATCATACCGCTCAGGAAGGAGACGCGTTCTGTCTCCTAGAGATGAACGTACTTTGGTGCGAAAAGTGCAAATCAATCCCAGAACAACAGCAAAGGACATTGTGAAGATGCTGGAGGAAACAGGTACAAAAGTATCTATATCCACAGTAAAATGAGTCCTATATCGACAAAACCTGAAAGGACGCTCAGCAAGTAAGAAGCCACTGCTCCAAAACAGCCATAAAAAAGACAGTCTATGGTTTGCAACTGCACATGGGGACAAAGATCTTACTTTTTGGAGAAATGTCCTCTGGTCTGATGAAACAAAAATTGAACTGTTTGGCCATAATGACCATCATTATGTTTGGAGGAAAAAGGGGGAGGCTTGCAAGCCGAAGAACACCATCCCAACCGTGAAGCACGGGGGTAGCATCATGTTGTGGGGATGCTTTGCTGCAGGAGGGACTGGTGCACTTCACAAAATGGATGGCATCATGAGGAGGGAAGATTATGTGGATATATTGAAGAAACATCTCAAGACATCAGTCAGGAAGTTAAAGCTTGGTTGCAAATGGGTCTTCCAAATGGACAATGACTACAAACATACTTTAAAGTTGTCAAGGTAAAGGTATTGGAGTGGCCATCGCAAAGTCCTGACCTCAAACCTATAGAATATTTGTGGGCAGAACTGAGAAAGTGTGTGCAAGCGAGGAAGCCCACAAACTTGACTCAGTTACACCAGCTCTGTCAGGAGGATTGGGCCAAAATTCACCCAACTTATAGTGGGAAGCGTATTGAAGGCTACCTGAAAAGTTTAACCCAAGTTTAACAATTTAAAGGCAATGCTACCAAATACTAATTGAGTGTATGCAAACTTCTGACCCACTGGAAATGTGATGAAAGAAATGAAAGCTGAAATAAATCATTCTCTCTACTATTATTCTGACATTTCACATTCTTAAAATAAAGTGGTGATCCTAACGGACCTAAAACAGGGAATTTTTACTCGGATTAAATATCAGGAATTGCAAAAAACTGAGTTTAAATGTATTTGGCTAAGGTGTATGTATAGTTGTGGCCAAAAGTTTGGAGAATGACAAATATTAATTTTCACAGAGTCTGCTGCCTCAGTTTGTATCATCCAATTTACATATACTCCAAAATGTTATGAAGAGTGATCAGATGAATTGCATTTAATTGTAAAGTCCCTCTTTGCCATGCAAATGAATTGAATCCTCAGAAACATTTCCACTGCATTTCAGACCTGCCACAAAAGGACTAGCTGGCATCATGTCAGTGATTCTCTCGTTAACACAGGTGTGAGTGTTAACGAGGACAAGGCTGGAGATCACTCTGTCATGCTGATAGAGTTCGGATAACAGACTGGATGCTTCAAAAGCAGGGTGGTGCTTGGAATTATTGTTCTTCTTCTGTCAGCCATGGTTACCTGCAAGGAAACACGTGCCGTCATCATTGCTTTGCACAAAAATTGCTTCAAGGCAAGGATATTGCTGCCAGTAAGATTGCACCTAAATCAACCATTTATCTTATCATCAAGAACTTCAAGGGGAGTGGTTCAATTGCTGTGAAGAAGGCTCCAGGGCGCCCTAGAAAGTCCAGCAAGCGCCAGGACCGTCTCCTAATGTTGATTCAGCTGTGGGATCAGGGCACCACCAGTACAGAGCTTGCACAGGAATGGCAGCAGGCAGGTGTGAGTGCATCTGCACGCACAGTGATGAGAAGACTTTTGGAGGATGGCCTGGTGTCAAGAAGGGCAGCAAAGAAGCCACTTCTCTCCAGGAAAAACATCAGGGACAGACTGATATTCTGCAAAAGGTACAGGGATTGGACTGCTGAGGACTGGGGTAAGGTAATTTCCTCTTATGAATCCCTTTCCGATTGTTTGGGGCATCCAGAAAAAAGCTTGTCCGGAGAAGACAAGTTGAGCGCTACCATCAGTCCTGTGTCATGCCAACAGTAAAGCATCCTGAGACCATTCATGTGTGGGGTTGCTTCTTAGGCAAGGAAGTGGGCTCACTCACAATTTTGCCTAAGAACATAGCCATGAATAAAGAATGGTACCAACACATCCTCCTGGAGCAACTTCTCCCAACCATCCAGGAACAGTTTGGTGACGAACAATGCCTTTTCCAGCATGATGGAGCACCTTGCCATAAGGCAAAAGTGATAACTAAGTGCCTTGGTGACCAAAACATCAATAGTTTGGGTCCATGGCCAGGAAACTCCCCAGACCTTAATCCCATTGAGAACTTGTGGTCAATCCTCAAGAGGCGGGTGGACAAACAAAAACCCACAAATTCTGACAAACTCCAAGCATTGATTATGCAAGAATGGGCTGTCATCATTCAGGATGTGGCCCAGAAGTTAGTTGACAGCATGCCAGGGCGGATTGCAGAGGTCTTGAAAAAGAACGGTCAACACTGCAAATTTTGACTCTGCATCAACTTCATGTAATTGTCAATAAAAGCTTTTGACACTTATGAAATGCTTGTAATTATGCTTCAGTATTCCATAGTAACATCTGACAAAAATATCTAAAGACACTGAAGATGCAAACTTTGTGGAAATTAATATTTGTGTCATTCTCAAAACTTTTTGCCACGACTGTAAACTTCCGACTTCAACTGTAAGTAATCTCAGCTTCGAGACAAGCCTCTCTCAACACCAGGTTGTGTGTGTGTTTGCCTGTGTGTGTGTGTGTGTGTGTGCGTGCGAGTGTGTGTGTGTGAATGAACCGTGCTGGTGTGCTCCTGTGCGCGTGTGTGTGTGTGTGGAGCGTGCATCTGTGTTTGTTTACACGATGAGCCATCTGAAAAGCTCTCCAGTTCCCAGGCGAAATGATGAACATGATGAAGAATTCTGGGAGATTATAAAGATGATGAAGAATTCTGGGAGATTATGAAGATGACGATGAATTCTGGGAGATTATGAAGATGATGAAGAATTCTGGCAGATTATGAAGATGATGAAGAATTCTGGGAGAAAAGGTAATAATAAATGGCTTCATGTTCCGGAGACCTCTGGCCTCTTACATTTAGGGAGAAAGTTTATGGAGACAGCTTGGGATATGAGAGGCCAAGAAGAGATAGAGAGAGACCAGGGAGAGAGAGAGCGTGATAGAGAGAGACCAGGGACAGAGATAGAGAGCTGGAGAGAGAGAGAGAGAAAGAGAGATACTGCTGAGGGCTCGGGGAACAATGCTTCTCAGCTCATCCTGTAGTAGGATGACCCCTGTGGGTAGCCGTACCCATGTTTGACATGCGCAGACTAGGCTATTAAACATGCTGATGCAAGAACCTCATTGTCGTGCCTCCTTATTTTAGATGATGCTACATTGTGTCAGAAGTGTTTTCAATAATCACATAAACTTGAAGGACTCAACGATGGCGTAGCAGTCGGACGTGTGTTTGTCTTTGTCTTACCCGGTGTTTTATTCCGTGTGAAAAGCCTTTTTTTCGTGTATATTTTAATCTCACTTTCGATCTACAAGCTGAATATACTTTCCTGCAACCCGCCTCACCCAATGTGGTACGGATCTGCTATTTTTATTCCTTATAACTGGAACCTCCATCAGGAGCTAGCCAGCTAACTAGCTACTAGCTATCAGTGTTTGTTAGCCACAGCTAGCGGTCTTCACCTTTAGCTCGTACACCAGCCAGCTTTAGCTCGGACAATACCTGCCAGTCTGCACAGCGCAATATCAACCCAGAGCTTATTGGACTGGTTGTCTCTACCACATCACCGGATTCCTGCCTCAAGCTCTGGACCATTACACCAGATCATCACAGCTAGCTAGCTGCAATCGAGTGTCTACTGCTAGCTAACGCCTCTGTGCCAATGCAAGCACCAGTTAGCCTTGAGCTAGCCTCGAACTAGGCCCATATACCAGCTAACTTCTTGGGCTACAATACCTCTTTTGCCAATTGGCCTGGACCCTTTATTGTCGACACGGAGCCCCACCAATCCATCACGACTGGCGACGTAATCGTCCGATGTGATTTTAACAGGCTTTTCTGTTGCGATGTCGCCGAAGACCCATCTGCTAGACCCGGCCCGCTAGCTTTGTGAACGCCGTGTCTCCCGCTCGCCTAGCATAGTAGCAACTACCGAACGGCTCCCTGACTCACCTATTGCTGCTCATTGGACCCTATGATCACTCGGCTACATAGCTGATGCCTGCTGGTTGGTTCATTAACACTGTACCTCATTTTGTTTATCTGTCAACCCCAGCCTCGAACTCAGGTCCTGTGTGTACCTAACTGACCCTCTCAGCTCATTCATCACCATTTACCCGTTGTTGTCTTAGCACTCCCGACCAACACACGTTATGGCTTTATGCCTATCTCTAATGTCAATATACCTTGTCTACTGCTGTTTCGGTTAGTTATTATTGTTTTATTTCACTGTAAAGCCCCCAGTCCTGCTCAACATGCCTTAGATAGCTCTTTTGTCCCACCCCCCATGCATGCGGTGACCTCACCTGGCTTAACTGGTGCCGCCAGAGATGCAACCTCTCATCGTCACTCAATGCCTAGGTTTACCTCCACTGTACTCACATCCTACCATACCCTTGTCTGTACATTATGCCCTGAATCTATTCTACCATGCCCAGAAATCTGCCCTGTTTATTCTCTGTTCCCAACGCATTAGAAGACCATTTCTTTTAGCCTTTAGCCGTACCCTTATCCTACTCCTCCTCTGTTCCTCTAGTGATGTAGAGGTTAACCCAGAACCTGTAGCCCCCAGTTCAACACCTATTCCCCAGGTGCTCTCATTTGTTGACATCTGTAGCCGTACAAGTCTTGGTTTCATGCATGTTAACATCAGAAGCCTCCTCCCTAAGTTTATTTTATTCACTGCCTTAGCGCATTCTGCCAACCCTGATGTACTAGCCTTGTCTGAATCCTGGCTTAGGAAGGCCACCAAAAAATTCTGAAATCTCCATCCCCAACTACAACATTTTCCGTCAAGATAGAACTGCCAAAAGGGGGTGGAGTTGCAATCTACTGCAGAGATAGCCTGCAGAGCTCAGTCTTACAATACTATCCAGGTCTGTGCCCAAACAGTTAGAGCTTCGATGTTTTAAAAATCCACCAGAAATAAGTCTCTAACTGTTGCCACTTGTTATAGACCCCCCTCAGCTCCCAGCTGTGCGCTGGACACCATATGTGAATTGATTGCCCCCCATCTATCTTCAGGGTTCATAATGTTTGAACTAAACTGAGATATGTTTAACACCCCGGCCATCCTACAATCTAAGCTAGATGCCCTCAAACTCACACAAATTATCAAGGAACTGACCAGGTACAACCCTAAATCCGTAAACATGGGCACCATCATAGATATCATCCTGACCAACTTGCCCTCCAAATACACCTCTGCTGTCTTCAACCAGGATCTCAGCGATCACTGCATCATTGCCTGCGTCCGTAATGGGTCCGCGGTCAAACGACCACCCCTCATCACTGTGAAACGCTCCCTAAAACACTTTAGCGATCAGGCCTTTCTAATCGACGTGGCCCGGGTATCCTGGAATCATATTGACCTCATCCCATCAGTAGAGGATACCTGGTTGTTCTTTAAAAGTGCTTTCTTCAGCATCTTAAATAAGCATGCCCCATTCAAAAAATGTAGAACTAATAACAGATATAGCCCCTCGTTCACTTCTGACTTTACTGCCCTTGACCAGCACAAAAACATCCTGTGGCGTACCGCATCGGCATTATGCATCTTTTCAGGGAAGTCAGGAACCAACATACAGTTAGGAAAGCAAAGGCTAGCTTTTTCAAACAGAAATTTGCATCCTGTAGCACTAATTCCAAAAAATTGTGGGACACTGTAAGTCCGTGGAGAATAAGAGCACCTCCTCCCAGCTGATCACTGCAATGAGGCTAGGAAGCACTGACACCACCGATAAATCTACGATAATTGAGAATTTCAATAAGCACTTTTCTACGGCCAGACATGCTTTCCACCTGGCTACCTCTACCCCGGCCAATAGCTCTGCACCCCCCGCAGCAACCTGCACTAGACCCCCCGCTTCTCCTTCACCCAAATCCAGATAACTGATATTTAGAAAAAACTGCAAAATCTGGACCCCCACAAATCAGCTGGGCTAGACATTCTGGACCCTTTCTTTCTAAAATGATCCGCCGAAATTGTTGTAACCCGTACTACTAGCCTGTTCAACTTCTCTTTCTTATCGTCTGAGATCCTGAAAGATTGGAAAGCTGCCGCGGTCATCCCCCTCTTCAAAGGGGGATACAATCTAGACCCAAATTGTTACAGACCTACATCCATCCTGCCCTGCCTTATCTAAAGTCTTCGAAAGCCAAGTTAACAAACAGATCACCAACCATTTTGAATCCCACCGTACCTTCTCCGCTATGTAATCTGGTTTCTGAGCTGGTCATGGGTGCACCTCAGCCACGCTCAAGGTCCTAAACGATATCATAACAGCCATTGATAAAAGACAGTACTGTGCAGCCATCTTCATCGACCTGGCCAAGGCTTTCGACTCTGTCAATCACCGCATTCTTATCAGCAGATTCAACAGCCTTGGTTTCTCAAATGACTGCTTTGCCTGTTTCTCCACCTACTTCTCAGATAGAGTTCAGTGTGTGAAATCAGAGGGCCTGTTGTCCGGACCTCTGGCAGTCTCTACGGGGGTGCCACAGGGTTAAATTCTCGGGCCGACTCTTTTCTCTGTGTATATCAATGATGCTTCTCATGCTGCTGGTGATTCTCTGATCCACCTTTATGCAGACGACACCATTCTGTATACATCTAGTCCTTCTTTGGACACTGTGCTAACAAACCTCCAAATGAGCTTCAATACCATACAACATTCCCCCATGGGCCTCCAACTGCTCTTAAATGCTAGTAAAACTAAATGCATGCTCTTCAACCGATCGCTTGCCCAACTAGCATCACTACTCTGGACAGTTCTGACTTAGAATATGTGGACAAATACAAATACCTAGGTGTCTGGTTAGACTGTAAACTGTCCTTCCAGACTCATATTAAGCATCTCCAATCCAAAATGAAATCTAGAATTGGCTTCCTATTTTGCAACAAATCAAATCAAATCAAATTTATTTATATAGCCCTTCGTACATCAGCTGAAATCTCAAAGTGCTGTACAGAAACCCAGCCTAAAACCCCAAACAGCAAGCAATGCATGTGAAAGAAGCACGGTGGCTGGGAAAAACTCCCTAGGAAAAACTCCTGAGAAAGGCCAAAAACCTAGGAAGAAACCTAGAGAGGAACCAGGCTATGAGGGGTGGCCAGTCCTCTTCTGGCTGTGCCGGGTGGATATTATAACAGAACATGGTCAAGATGTTAAAATGTTCGTAAATGACCAGCATGGTCAAATAATAATAATCATAGTAATTGTCGAGGGTGCAACAAGCACTTGTCCATGTAGACCAATTTGGGTTTCCAATCTCTCCAAAAGAATGTGGTGATCGATGGTATCAAAAGCGGCACTAAGATCTAGGAGCATGAGGACAGATGCAGAGCCTCGGTCTGACGTCATTAAAAGGTCATTTACCACCTTCACAAGTGCAGTCTCAGTGCTATGATGGGGTCTAAAACCAGACTGAAGCGTCTGGTTTCAACAAAGCATCCTTCACTCATGCTGCCAAACATACCCTCATAAAACTGACTATTCTACCGATCTTTGACTTTGGCAATGTCATTATAAAATTGCCTCCAAGACTCTACTCAGCAATTTGGATGAAGTCTATCACAGTGCCATCCGTTTTGTCACCAAAGCCCCACACACCACCCACCACTGCGACCTGTATGCTCTCGTCGGCTGGCCCTTGCTACATATTTGTCGCCAGACCCACTGGCTCCAGGTCATCTATAAGTCTTGGATAGGTAAAGCTCCGACTTTTCTCAGCTCACTGGTCATGATAACAACACCCACCCGTAGCACACGCTCCAGCAGGTATATCTCACTGGTCATCCCCAAAGCGAACACCTGCTTAGGCCGCCTTTCCTTCCAGTTCTCTGCTGCCAATGACTGGAACGAATTGCAAAATTTTCTGAAGCTGGAGACTTATATTTCCCTCACTAACTTTAAGCATCAGCTATCTGAGCAGCTAACCGATCGCTGCAGCTGTACACAGCCCACCTGTAAAAAGCTCATCCAATCTACCTACCTCATCCCCATATTGTTTTTATTTACTTTTCTGCTATTTTGCACACCAGTATTTCTACTTGCACATCATCATCTGCACATCTATCACTCCAGTGTTAATTTGCTAAATTGTAATTACTTCCCTACTATGGCCTATTTATTGCCTTACCTCCTCATGCCATTTGCACACACTGTATATAGACTTTTTCTATTGTGTTATTGACTGTACGCTTGTTTATTCCATGTGTAACTCTGTGTTGTTGTTTGTGTCGCACTGCTTTGCTTTATCTTTGCCATGTTGCAGTTGTAAATGAGAACTTGTTCTCAAATAGCCTACCTGGTTAAATAAAGGTTACATTTTTAAAATACAAATAAAAAAAGCAGCGCTCTATTCTCTTGAGTGTTTGTGGAGCTACAACCTGCAATCTAATGAGGAATGTGGCTACACCGTGGAGAACAGAAGAAATTCCTTTTGTGGATCAAGTTGCTCTCATTCAGACTCAGTGATTGTCCAGAGGTTCAAGTTTAACTGACATTTTTGGGAAACAGGTCAGTCTGTTGCTAACTTTGTTGCTGAATTAAGGTGAAATCTCTGAACATTGTGAGTTCGGGGCTATGTTAGGGGACATGCTCCGTGATAGATTAGTCTATGGCATTAATGAGGACGGCACACAGCGCCGTTTGGCTGGGGGGAAGCCACACTGATTTTCAAGAGAGCATTGGGAACTATCACAAAGGATAGAGATGTCCGCTAGTAATGTAAAATATTCAAAAGGCCAACAGTGGAAGTGGTGCATTTCATGACGTGACAAAAGAGACGGCAGGAAAAAGATGAAAAGCAGTGGAATGTATCAGATGTGGGGCAAAGAACTGTCACAGCCATTTGTGATACAGCCTGGAATCAAACCAGGGTGTATGTAGTGACACCTCTAGCACTAAGATGCAGTGCCTTAGACCGCTGCGCCACTCGGGAGCCCAAAAGCTCTAGAGGTGCATACAACAGCTAGGAAGCGAGAACATGGGCCTCGTTTAGTAGGGTGTGACTGGCTCATCAAAATACAACTGAACTGGGGTGAGATAAAACACACACGAATGACTGAGGATGTCATTCAAAAGTACCCTGAGAATTTCAAAGAGGAACTGGGCACACTGCTAGGCTCTGCAGTTAAGCTGTTTGTGGATCCTCAGGCCGAGCCTCACTTTTTCAAGCCCAGGACAGTGTCCTACGACATGAAAGAGTAAGTAGAGAACAAGTTGGCGCGGCTGCAAGAGACAAACATCATTACTCCCATTCAGTTCTCCCACTGGGCAGATCCAATCATTCCCATTTTGAAAAGTGACGGCACTGTGCGTTTATGTGCGGACTACAAACTCACCATCAACAGGGCCTCTAAGCTGGACGCTTACCCGCTGCCGTAGGTGGAGGACATGTTCGCGACTTTTGCAGGAGGCAAGGCTTTCCCAAAGCTTGACATGAGTCACGCCTACCAACAGCTCCACCTGGACGAGGACTCAAAAGAGTATGTCACAGTCAACACGCACAAGGGCTTGTTCAGTACAACTGCTTGGTTTTCAGAGTGGCATCCAGTCCAGCCATTTTACAGAGGACAATGGACAATCTGCTGCAGGAGATCCCTCATGTAGCAGTGTACCTGGACAACATCCTGGTTACAGGAGAGATGGAGGAGGAGCACCTTCACCATCTGGACCAGGTGTTAATTAAAGAGATTATCTTAGTCAAGACAACACCTGAAGTGTATCAAGTGCACATTCTAAGCACGAGGTGTGACATACCTAGGTCACAAGATCACAGCGCAGGGTCTGTGTCCTGTGGAGGACAAAGTCAGGGCAATCAAGGATACTCCAATCCTAAGAACATGTCCAAGCTCAGGTCGGTCCTGGGGCATGGTGAACCAGAATGGTAAGTTCCTCCCTGAGCTGTCAACAGCGTTTGCTCCACTTTATCAGCTGCTCCACAAAGACTGTAAATGGAAGTGGGGGCCAGCTCAAGAGAACGCTTTCAAGGAAGTGAAATCACTACTACAATCAGCACAACAGCTGGTTCATTTTGACCAAGACAAGGAGGTCATTCTGACGAGTGCTGAGAAGGGTTAATCACAGTTAGACAAGGAGGTCTGGCCATAGTCTTTGCTGTGAAACGCTTTCATCAGTACGTCTACGGTCATCATTTCACCATATGCACTGACCACAAACCACTGATGAGCCTTTTCAGTGAATCAAGATTCTTTACTCCTGTGACTTCAGCAAGGATACCTCACTGGTTTCCAGGTATCATTCTGAGTCAGAGATGTCCAGTCTCCTTTGTGGTCAAACTGACTGATGGTCGAGTCACACGCAGAAACCGGGACCACATCCGCCTGCGCTATGACAAAGAAAATACCATGTTTTCAGACTAAACAGCTGCGGGTGGTAGTATACACTGGTTCTTCCTTTAAAACCTGTTAGGGACAGATGTTCCGCTAGCGGAACGCCTCACCAATATCCAATGGTAGAGCGTGACGCGAAATACAAATACCTTAAAAATACTATAACTTCAATTTCTCAAACATATGACTATTTTACACCATTTTAAAGACAAGACTCTCGTTAATCTAACCACATTGTCCGATTTCAAAAAGGCTTTACAGCGAAAGCAAAACATTAGATTATGTCAGGAGAGTACCCTGCCAAAAATAATCACACAGCCATTTTCAAAGCAAACATATATGTCACAAAAACCAAAACCACAGCTAAATGCAGCACTAACCTTTGATGATCTTCATCAGATGACACTCCTAGGACATTATGTTATACAATACATGCATGTTTTGTTCAATCAAGTTCATATTTATATAAAAAAACAGCTTTTTACATTAGCATGTGATGTTCAGAACTAGTATACCCACCGCAAACTTCCAGTGAATTTACTAAATTACTCACAATAAAAGTTTACAAAAAACATATCAATTATTTTAAGAATTATAGATACAGAACTCCTTTGTGCAATTGCGGTGTCAGATTTTAAAATAGCTTAGTAGATAGCTCGGCCATCACAGGCTAGCTAATTTGACACCCACCAAGTTTGGTGCTCACTAAACTCAGAATTACTATAAGAAAAATTGGATTACCTTTCCTGTTCTTCATCAGAATGCACTCCCAGGACTTCTACTTCAACAACAAATGTTGTTTTGGTTCAAAATAATCCATAGTTATATTGAAATAGCTCCGTTTTGTTCGTGCGTTGAGGTCACTATCCGAAGGGTGAAGCGCGGGCTCATTTCGTGACAAAAAAATTCAAAATATTCCATTACCGTACTTCGAAGCATGTCAAACGCTGTTTAAAATACATTTTTATGCTATTTTTCTCGTAAAATAGCGATAATATTCCAACCGGGCGACCTTATATTTATTCATAGACTGAAAGAAAAACATGGAGTCGTCTCGTGCACGCGCACTCCAGTGTCATTGTTCCCTGCCTGACCACTCACAAAAACTCCGGCTGTTTTTCGCCCAGAGACTGCAGAGATGTCATTCCACTTCCTAGCGCCTTCTGAGAGCCAATGGAAGCCTTAGAAAATGTCACGTTACAGCAGAGATGCTGTATTTTTGATAGAGATGCCCTAGAAGGAGAATAAATTGTCAGACAGGGCACTTCCTGTATGGAATCTTCTCAGGTTTTGACCTGCCTTATGAGTTCTGTTATACTCACAGACACAATTCAAACAGTTTTAGAAACTTTAGAGTGTTTTCTATCCAAATACTAATAATATGCATATTCTAGTTTCTGGGCAGGAGTAGTAACCAGATTAAATCGGGTACGTTTTTTATCCGGCCGTGAAAATACTTCCCCCTATCCCAAACAGGTTAAAAAGTTTGAGTTTATGCCGCTACCGTTTCTGGTAGATGGTGACAGATTGTGGTAAATTGCGTCATTCTGGCAACAATGGCTGACACTTAAATAACATGCCGTAGAATTCTGTGGCACCCCGCAAGCTGTGCTGAGGTATGTTTTTTTTTCATGGCGTGACTCATGGTTTGCTCGCTAACGTTATGTGTATGAGTTTATTCTTCGTATCTCAGACACATTTGCTTGACTAGTTATAGCCATAGAACCTGGTTGGTTAGCTACCTGCAGATTCATGCAGGGTAGTAACATCATGAGTTGTGATTGTGGTCCATTATTTAGCTAGCTAGCTAGCTACATGTCTTAACAAAAGAGTCCTCTAATTTTGACAAAGTTTTTTCATTTCAAGTTAAAGTGTACTGTTAGCTAGCTAGCTAACGTTAGTTACGTCATGCGTTGGGAATAATTGTTAAACCTAGCTAGCTATCTAGTTATATTTCTTAACAAAAGACTCTTGTCTTCGTGTGCCAGAACGCAGAATAACTGATGCATTTTTGAATGCTCAACACCCGTTGAATATGTCTGGTGTCAGTAAACATCTGCAACAAAGCGTAATTCAATTGTTGCCAGCAGCACAGTTACAGTTACCAACGCTCTGGATAACATGAAAAAGCCTAACCAGCTCTGCTAGGGTGAGTAAAATGGTCGGAGTGGGGTGTTCTCTCCTTATGTGTTTGGAAGTAGATAGCCAATGTTAGCCAATTAGCTTGGGTGCTTGACCGTAGTTGTAAGGTCAGAGCTCTCAGAACAATCCTGCTTTTTATGTAATTCATCATGAACTGTTACTAGGTAAACTCAAATGTTATGGTTTAAGTCTGCAGCTCTATCCTGGATGGAAAGTTATCTATCCAGGAGAAGGAAAAAAGTGTTCTTTAATAAACAAATTAGGCACATTTGAGCAGTCATGACACAACATTTTGAACAAAACTGATTCATTGGATCAGTCGAAAACTGTGCACACACACTGATGTCATCTAGTGGCCAAAATCTAAATTGCACCTGGGCTGGAATAATACATTATGGCCTTTCTCTTGCATTTCAAAGATGATGGTGCAAGAAAAATACAAAAGAACGGTTGTTTTTTTCTTTGTATTATCTTTTACCAGATCTATTGTGTTATATTCTACTACATTCCTTTCACATTTCCACAAACATCAAAGTGTTTCCTTTCAAATGGTACCAAGAATATGCATATCCATGCATCAGGGCCTGAGCTACAGGCAGTTAGATTTGGGTATGTCATTTTAGGTGAATTAAAAAAAGGGGCTAATCCTTAAGATTAAACAACCCAAGCCAAAGACAAATCGCCTTAAATATACCGTTTTACATAGAGCCATAGCTGAATGGAACTCTTTACCAATCCATATTTCTCAGGCAAAAAGTAAATCCACCTTCAAGAAAAATGTAAAACATCTTATGCAATAGACCATATGACTGGACAGGAAATAGAAAGCATCAACTGAATGTTAAATGTGTTTCCTGTCAGGTATTTTAATGATCTGTATTGTCTACTTGTTGAATATTTGTGAAGTTTTGATATGTGTTTGTTTGTAATGTCTTGTTAATTGGTGTTGGACCCCAGGAAGATTAGCTAATGAGGATCCTAATAAAAATTACAAATGACAAATTACTTATTGGCAGAGCGTCGAGTGTGCGCTCTAAACGCGAAACCATAGACAGAGCGATAGGGCGAGTAATGTTCAGTGAGCTGTTCTCTGTCTCTCTTATATGTATGGAAGTAGCTGGCAAGTTAGCACAGAATGATTGGATCAATCCTATTTTTCTCAATTTCCGCCGGACTGACGTGCCCAAAGTAAACTGCCTATTGCTCAGGCCCTGAAGCCAGGATATGCATATAATTGGTACCATTGGAAAGAAAACACTCTGAAGTTTGTATAAATGTTAAAATAATGTAGGAGACTATAGCGCAATATATATGGTAGGAAACAATCCAAAGAGAAACCAACCTACATTTCGTTTTGAGTGAGAGCCCATGCTCTTCCATTAGAACGTATAGGGAAAAAATTTAATCCAGCTCCCAGTATGCAATTCCTATGGCTTCCACTGGATGTCAGTATTCTTTGATCAAGGTGTCAGGCTTGTTTCTTCCCAAATGAGGAAGAATGATCAGTTTTAGTCCAGGGATTAAGACTTGGAAATCTGTCTGTGCTCGCGCTACGAAGAGGACACGCACCTGCTAATATCGTTTTCCTATTGAACATACTTCTTTCTGTATGAAATATTAGTTGAATTACATTTTAGGGTATCTGAGGAGTAAATAGAAACATATTTTGACTTGTTTTAACAAAGTTTAGCGGTAGCTTTTTGGATTCCTTTCTCTGCGATTTGAACGAGTAGATTACTCAAATCGATGGTACCAACTAAACAGACTTTTTGGGATTTATAGAAGGATTTTACAAAACAACAATACATGTTGTATCTGGGACCCTTTTGATGACAAATCAGAGGAAGATTTTTAAAAAGTAAGTGAATATTTAATCGCTATTTGTGAATATATGAAACCTGTGCTGGTGGAAAAATATTTTGATGTTGGGCGCCGTCCTCAAACAATCGCATGGCATGCTTTCGCTGTAATAGCTACTGTAAATTGGACAGTGCAGTAAAACGACCAAGACACTTGTATGTACATAAATGTTCAATATCCATCATTTTTATGATTATGTATTTGAATTGCGCTCCCTCCAAGTTGTCCCACTAGTGGGACTTAAGAAGATGTGAACAATGCTGAATGGGTGTAGACAAAGAAGGGCTCTCCAGTAGGCACCAAAACATTGAAAGAAGGTTTTCTCAAAAGTGATGTTTACAAGTTGATCAACGTTCAAAGCAGAATTACTTTCCCATTGTTTCCTCAAATGCAGTGTATGATATATCATTTTGTAACTCTGAGTCTCTACTTTTATTAAATGTAATAAAATAAAAAATGAAATTCAAGTGTTGCTACAAAAGACGGAATCGAAGTGGTGAGTCACATTTGTAAAAAATAAATAAATAATGTTTTCACATAATTATTAGTGTTATTTAACAATGTTTAACACTGGCAATCATAAGAATTAGTCATATATGGTGGATTATTCTTTTAACTGTAATTGAAGGGTAATACGCCTTACAAACATTGAGACGGTTTCCCTCTACGGGAACAACAACCTATTTATCCTCCAACACAGCTCTGTCCATCTGCCTAGCGAGCATGGAGGATAAACAGATGGGAGAGAACCATCAGAACGTCCAAATCACATAAAAACATTATATTAACCGTGGACACCTTGATCTTCACATTAGCACCACACACACACACTCCACACACACACACACACACGCCACACACACACACACACACACACACACACACACACACACACACACACACACTCTCTTTCTCTCTAAAGTAATTATAAGCATTCATAGATGGTCTCCTCCCAGCTGATTGCTACCACAAAGTGGACCCAGTCTAGAAGTTTTCATAAGAAGACAGCCCAGACCAGACCATGGTGATTAAGAGGGTGTGATATCTTATCTCACTCCCACTGGTCTTCCAGGAACTATGAACAGCTTAAAACATGTACTGTATGGTCATTACTCATCAGCTCTTTTACAGGGTCTCACTAAAGCAAAGAACGACAGAGAATTTTGAGGACGGAGTGAGATGAGACATACAATGACAAGTATTAAGAAGGAGGGGTTGAGGAGGAGAATCTGAGTTGACTGGGTTGAAACATCCAGACATGGTTGATTTAGAAATATCATGAAATAAACAAGAGTTGAATCACTTCCTATTGGATAAAGTGTTAGCAGATAGATTGGAATTTGTTTATAGGAAGTGAGACTTTAACATGAGGGTGTTGAACCCCCAACATGGAGTCAACGAGCAGCAACGCTGCAGAGAAACACAGCCCACGCTAGGTATCAGAACACAACGCAACACAAGTCAACACAGAGAAACTGATTGAGATAAGAGCTTGTATAGAGGAGCATTAGGACAGGAAGCAGCCATTTTAAACTGCCTTGTTACCACAGCTGCACAGTTGTCAGATCCAAGATCACATTTTGACCCTGCCATCCCCAAATGAAAAAGGGAAAATAGGAAAATATATTTTTGAAAGTTCATTTTAGGAAGAAATTTTCTATGAATTTTGACTTTTCGTGAAAAGAAAGAACCAAGAGTTGAATTGAACACAAAAACAACACCGTGCTGCTCACACATCATACATGTTGTTATTTTCAACAAAAAAAAATGGTAGTTGGTAGATCATGGTGTTTGCAACGCCAGGGTTGTGGGTTCGAGTCCCACGGGGGACCAGTACGGGAAAAAATGTATGAAATGTATGCATTCACTACTGTAAGTCGCTCTGGGTAAGAGCGTCTGCTAAATGACTAAAATGTAAATGTAACATCTCCTTTTTGCAATAACCAATTAAAACATGCATCTCTGTTGATTAATTGGTTGGATGGCGATCGGAGGAGGGACTTCTTCAGCTTTCGGTTGGGGTTTGGTTGAGAGAGTTCATGGTTAACAAGAGTGTTGCTATGGTCTCTAAGCTTGTTGCCTAGTAATTTGTAACTCAGCGTCCAATCAGTGCTTTATGATCTTCCCATCTGTCAGTGTGGATTCTTTTCCATATTGCTCGCTGAATGATGCAGATTCTAGGATTAAACTTCTGAACCGATTTACAACACAATACTGACATGACTACGTGTGTCTCTACTTCCCATGTAAAATGTAAAATGGTGGACGTAAGATGTTGAATCATAGACTTTAATGTGGCCTTTAGAAAAAGATGGAGACTGAATCGTCTACCTCTAGCACCATCAAACTCAACTCTGGACCTCGAAGCCGGTTCCACTGCGTGTTTTCATGCTTCCCCTCTAATCAGGGACTGATTTAGGACTGGTGGGTGCAGTTAAATATCAGGTAGAACAGAAAAGCAGCAGACTCTGGACCTTGTAGGGTAACGGTTGAATACCCCATCAAGAAGGTAGAAATGACATGTGAAGATGGGAATTAGAGAAATTCTATTTTCTACTATTCACGAGAAGTGGATTAACGTAAGCAGTTTGTTCTACAGTAGGTTACTACGAACGGAAAGCTTTTAGAGAAAAGTTTTTAAAATGCAAAGTAAACTACAAGTCCATCATCATGTGAATTTCTATGGACACTTTCCTCTGAATTCGAACATGAGAAAATAGTGTGTAATTCACTAACCCTAAAATGCACTAATCTTAACCCCAACCCTAAAATACACTAGCCCTAACCCCAACCCTAAAATGCACTAATCCTAACCCCAACCATACAATTTGCTAACCCTAACCCCAACCCTGAAATTCACTAACCCTAACCCCAACCCTGAAATTCACTAACCCTAACCCCAACCCTGAAATTCACTAACCATATCCCCAACCCTAAAATTCACTAACCCTAACCCTAAAATCTGTATGGATGTCATATTAGGAATCAACCCTTGGTGGTTTTGTATGGACCAGTCTGACCGTACGGAGCTGCTCTTCCTCCCGGGGAAGGACTGCCCGTTCCATGATCTCGCCATCACGATTGACAACTCCCTTGTGTCCTCCTCCCAGAGTGCTAAGAACCTTGGCGTGATCCTGGACAACACCCTGTCGTTCTCCACTAACATCAAGGCGGTGACCCGATCCTGTAGGTTCATGCTCTACAACATTCGCAGAGTACGACCCTGCCTCACACAGGAAGCGGCGCAGGTCTTAATCCAGGCACTTGTCATCTCCCGTCTGGACTACTGCAACTCGCTGTTGGCTGGGCTCCCTGCCTGTGCCATTAAACCCCTACAACTCATCCAGAACGCCGCAGCCCGTCTGGTGTTCAACCTTCCCAAGTTCTCTCACGTCACCCCGCTCCTCCGCTCTCTCCACTGGCTTCCAGTTGAAGCTCGCATCCGCTACAAGACCATGGTGCTTGCCTACGGAGCTGTGAGGGGAACGGCACCTCCGTACCTTCAGGCTCTGATCAGGCCCTACACCCAAACAAGGGCACTGCGTTCATCCACCTCTGGCCTGCTCGCCTCCCTACCTCTGAGGAAGCACAGTTCCCGCTCAGCCCAGTCAAAACTGTTCGCTGCTCTGGCACCCCAATGGTGGAACAAGCTCCCTCACGACGCCAGGACAGCGGAGTCAATCACCACCTTCCGGAGACACCTGAAACCCCACCTCTTTAAGGAATACCTGGGATAGGATAAAGTAATCCTTCTAACCCCCCCCCTTAAAAGATTTAGATGCACTATTGTAAAGTGGTTGTTCCACTGGATATCATAAGATGAATGCACCAATTTGTAAGTCGCTCTGGATAAGAGCGTCTGCTAAATGACTTAAATGTAAATGTAAATGTACGGACACAGTATTGCCTTTCACAATGATTTTAATAGGAACCGTAGGGAAAGAATGACTGAAATGACTCTCTTCAAATGGTAGCCCTCCTCATTAACCTTATCTAATCAACAATCCAAATAGCTGACTGGAAAAAAAAAAAAAATTGGGCTATTAAATCTAACACTTTGATTCCTGTTGATGACTAATGCTCAGTGGGTTCAGTGTTTTCAACAAAACAGGCACAGCGAAATGCTTATGCTTTTCACTGATGATGACAGATAGCATTGAGATGGAATGTATAGAGGCTGTTTTACGGGCTCCTGAAAAATTATGCATGTTAGTGTGTTTTGTTATACGCTGATCTGAACTTTTTTTTGTTCATAATTTTTCTTCCATCATTTCGTGGGACCTCAAAGAGCTTCTGGACATCACAAGCATTTAATCTTACTTAGGTCAGTTAGGATCACCACTTTATTTTAAGAATGTGAAATGTCAGAATAATAGTAGAGAGACTGATTTATTTCAGCTTTTATTTCTTTCATCAATCACATTCCCAGTGGGTCAGAAGTTTACATACACTCAATTAGTATTTGGAAGCATTGCCTTTAAATTGTTTAACTTCGGTCAAACGTTTTTGGTAGCCTTCCACAAGCGCCCCACAATAAGTTGGGTGAATTTTGGCCCATTCCTCCTGACAGAGCTGGTGTAACTGAGTCAGGTTTGTAGGGCTCCTTGCTCGCACACGCTTTTTCAGTTCTGCCCAGAAATGTTCTATAGGATTGAGTTCAAGGCTTTGTGATGACCAGTACAATACGTTGACTTGATTGTCCTTAAGCCATTTTGCCACAACTTTGGAAGTATGCTTGGGGTCAACGTCCATTTGGAAGACCCATTTGCGACCAAGCTTTAACTTCCTGACTGATGTCTTGGAATGTTGCTTCAATATATACATATATTTTTCCTTCCTCATGCTGCCATCTACCGTGCTTCACGGTTTGGATGGTGTTCTTCGGCTTGCAAGCCTCTCCCTTTTTCTTGGTGTTTATACTTGCGTACTATTGTGTGCACAGATGAACGTGGTACCTTCAGGCGTTTGGAAATTGCTCCCAAGGATGAATCAGACTTGTGGAGTTCTACAAAAAAAATCTTGAGGTGTTGGCTGATTTTCTTTTGATTTTCCCATGATGTCAAGCAAAGAGGCACTGAGTTTGAAGGTAGGCCTTGAAATACATCCACAGGTACACATTCCAATTGCCTCAAATTATGTTAATTAGTCTATCAGAAGCTTCTAATGCAATGACATAATTTTCTGGAATTTTCCAAGCTGTTTAAAGGCACAGTCAACTTAGTGTATGTAAAACACCCACAAATAGGGAAATCGATCCCAATCAAAGGTGTTATTACGTGCTCCACTAAGGCAGTTATTTATCTTATAACTTGTCCTTGTGGTAAAAATTATGTGGGTAAAACAAAGTGTGAAGAAGTACATATTTCAGAGCATCGTAGCACCATTAGGTGCAAAAACTTAACTTACCCAGTTGCGGCCCACTTTTTGGAAGCAAACCACTCGATTTCGTCTCTGCCTTATTTTGGCATCGAACATGTCACCGTTCCTAGGAGAGGGGGTGACCTTGATAATTTATTGTTAAAACGAGAGGCTGCCTGGATCTTTAATTTAAAGACCCTTGCACCCTTCGGTCTCAACTTAGACTTTGATCGTAAGCCATTCTTGTGATTATTGTGACTTTGCCATTGTAATTGTTTGTAAGCTTGTGTAGTCTAAAATGAATCTATGATCGTATGCTATCCATTTGTTTTTTTGTATGCTGTTCTTTGTATGCCATTTTTGTAATTGTGTGTGTTTGGCTCAGTTGGTAGAGCATGGTGTTTGCAATGCCAGGGTTGTGGGTTTGATTCCCATGGGGGACCAGTATGGAAAAAAAATTGTTTATATGTATGAAATGTATGCATTCACTATTGTAAGTTGCTCTGGATAAGAGCGTCTGCTAAAATGTAAATATTTGAGAATTAACCAATGATATTAGGCCACACTTGGCCATGATTACAGACACCTGTGTGTCTTTTGACACTATATAAATGAGTCATCTTGGAATGTCTGTGATCACACCCTGATGAAGACAGCTTGGCTGTTGAAATGTTGAATATTACATTTTTGCATCTGAGCTCCTAGAGTGTGCGGCTCTCCCTTATTTTCAACTTAGTGTATGTAACCTTCTGACCGGCTGGAATTGTGATGCAGTGAATTATTGTGACGGGTGTCGTAGGGATTGGACCAAAACGCAGCGGGAACGTGTAAACTCATCTTCTTATTTTATTAAAGAAGGAAAACAAAAGAAACACATATACAAAAACAACAAATGACACTAAACAGTCCCATCAGGTGCACGGACACAAAACAGGAAATACCTACCCACAAATCCCATAGAGAAAACACCCCTACTAAATAGGACCTTCAATTAGAGGCAACGAGGAACAGCTGCCTCCAATTGAAGGTCAAAACAATAAACTAGACATAGAAATAGAAAAAATAGAAAATAGATCATAGAAATACAAAACATAGAACACAACCCAAAACCCCCGACAACACAAAACAAGCACACCCCTGCCACATCCTGACCAAACTACAATAACAAATAACCTCTTTTACTGGTCAGGACGTGACAATTATAATTGAAATAATCTGTTTGTAAACGATTGTTGGAAAAATGATCTGTGTCATGCACAAAGTAGATGTCCTAACCGACTTGCCAAAACTATAGTTTGTTAACAAGAAATTTGTGGAGTTCATTGACTACAGCTCAGCATTCCATGCCATAATGCCCTCCAAGCTCATCACTAAGCTAATAAGCCTGAGACTGAACACCTCCCTTTGCAACTGGATCCTGGACTTCCTGATGGGACACCCATGTGGTGAGGGT
Organism: Salmo trutta; assembly: GCF_901001165.1. NCBI lineage: Eukaryota > Metazoa > Chordata > Actinopteri > Salmoniformes > Salmonidae > Salmo > Salmo trutta. Next base: position 44,652,499 of record NC_042980.1, read on the forward strand.
AGGCAACAGCACATCTGCCACGCTGACCCTCAACCCCTCAGTGGTGTGTCCTTAAGTGTATGCTTCCCAACCGAATCAGTTCGCCACAGTTCGTTCATATATTATGTTGACATGTTGTGATGTTTTTGTTTATTTTTGGAGTTTGGTTAGGGTTTTATCGGTTGTTTGGGCACACAACAAGTTCTTAAGCCAAAGTCTATGCCCCTTCGTCCAAAACTCAGTGCGGATTCAACATCACTACAACTTCAAGCTTCGATTGACCGAGGACGTACAAAAGTACCTTCACGAGTTTGATTCTAGACATGCATTATATAAAGACAAGTATGTAAATGCCAGTTCATGGAGGGAGATTGTGGAGACGCTGGGGTCTGACCCAACCACTTGTTTGAAAAAGTGGGGTAGGGTTTGTGACAAGTTTGTCAAGGGAAAATAAAAGAAACAAGGGCCGTATTGGAAATGCTACTCCCGAAGTGGTGCTGCTGGCTTGTTCGACATGTGAAGCATGGGAAGACTGAAACCAGCATGCCATCTTCACCAAAGGATGGGTTATGTTGTTGTAGTTGCTATTGTAGTCAACAAAAACAGTAGCCATGTTTTGCTAACAATAGCTAGCCAGCTTGGTAGTGACTAGCTAGCCTAGCAGCATGCTTGTGCAGGGAAAGCAAGACAACCAACTATAGATCTTTACAACTTTTGATTAAACATAATTTGTCAAGGATAGAAAATAAGAAGCTTCCCACATTGGTAACACCAAAGTCAAAGTTTGGTAGCAAGGTCCAGCTAGTCGAAATGTTGCAAACGTTTGAGCAGAGTAGGCCAGGCTTACACAACTCTACTCAAACGTTTGCAACATTATACATCTAGTTGATTGTAGTCTCGGTTAATGCTATTTTATGTTTATTAATGTTTGGATATGTGTACTAAATAGCCCTCTGCTTTTTTTTAAGGCACAAACACCAGTGAATGGAGACAGCACCTGCTTTTGTTGTCTTCGCTCCAGCACTGCCTTTTCACCGGCCCCAAGCACTACATCTTCCCCCACACTGACTGGTGATTGGCACGCAGCCCATCTCTCTCGCTGAGTTGCAGTGCAGAATTAGAAACAATCTCCATGCAGGACCTGGGAAGCTCTATCCTGGGCCCACCTCCAAGACCTAACCCACTGGCTTGCTCCTCAGTGATGCCACAGAGACAGCAGCAGTAGTAGCAGGGGTGTGAGCGTCTCAGTGATGCCACAGGGACAGCAGCAGTAGTAGCAGTGGTGTGAGCTTCTCAGTGATGCCACAGAGCAGCAGCTGTAGTAGCAGGGCTGTGAGAAGAAGGGGGGAAAAGAGCTGCAGACTCAGTCCTTGACACATCACTCACAAAGGCCTTGCAAATTATATTATTACATATCTCAAGATCTGGAGATCTGGAGAACATCATGCACCGAGCCACCAGCTTGTCCCCCTTACTCTCTTCTGTTGTCTCCTCACCATGCATATTCCTAATGTCCCCCCTCTTCTCATACTGCCAGCCAGGACCTCTATACCCGGCAGTGTCAGAGAAAGGCCCTAAACATTGTCAAAGTGTCCTGCCACCCAAGTCATAGACTGTTCTCTCTGCTATCACATGGCCAGTGATACCGATACCCCTAAGCCATAAGACTGCTAAATAGTTAGTGAAATAGTTAAAAAACCTGTTAAGGATCGGACACTTTTTTCAATTTTCACCTAAAATGACGTACCCAAATCTAACTTCCTGTAGCTCAGGACCTGAAGCAAGGATATGCATATTCTTGATACCATTTGAAAGGAAAAACCTTGACGTTTGTGGAAATGTGAAATTAATGTATGAGAATATACCACATTAGATCAGGTAAAAGATAATACAAAGAAGAAAACATGATTTTTTTTAAATTTTGAAACGCAAGAGAAAAGACCTAATCTGATTTAGGACTCTAGGCGCAATTTATATGTTGGCCAGTAGATGGCAACAGTGTATGTGCAATGTATTCGCTGATCCAATGAACCATTGCATTTCTGTTCAAAATGTTTTATCAAGTCTGCCCAAATTTGCCTAATTGGTTAATATATACATTTTCAAGTACATAACTGTGCACTCTCCTCAAACAATATCATGGTATTCTTTCACTGTAATAGCTAATTTAAATTGAACAGTGCATTTAGATTAACAATCATTTAAGCTTTCTACCCATATAAGATATGTCTATGTCCTGGGAAATGTTCTTGTTACTTACAACGTCATGCTAATCATATTAGCACAAGTTAGCTCAGCCGTCTCGAGGAGGGGGGACACACAGAGATCCTTAATTAAGCAAATAGCTTCCCGGACTATCTGCACTGACCATTTTTGCACTAACTTTTTGACTCATTACATTTTCTACTACTATTGTTTACTATCTGTTACTGTATTCCTAGTTATATTTCCAACTGTAAATATAGTATCTACCTCTATTACCTTGTACCCCTCCACATCGACTCAGTACTGGTATCCTGTGTATTAAGCCAAGTTATCGTTATTCAGCGTGTATTTATTACTACCTTTATCATTAACGATTTTACTTTCTAATATTTCTCTATTTTCTTTCTCTCTGTATTATTGGCCAGTAATTAAGTATTTCACTGTTAGTCCACATCTGTTGTTTACGAAGTATGTGACGAATACAATTTGATTTGATTTGAGGTCTCCGGACCAATTGTCAATGTCACCTGCTTAGGTGCTGGAATTTATTAACACCCACACTCACACAGGTGCACACACACACACACACACACACACACACACACACACACACACACACACACACACACACACACACACACACACACACACACCTCGATAAACCTCATAATACTGTCTTCCAGTCTAATGTCTTCAGCTGTAGTGACCCTTGAAATGGTGCCAAGTCTCTCTCCCTTTCCTCAGCGGTACGTAAAAGGCACAGATTGCCTCATTCAGACTCCAATATGAATCCCTCCCACTTTTATATATACCATACAATCCCACCACAATACCCCCCCTGACTGAGCTTAATACAGGCCCTCTGCACAACCAATAACCGTTTGTGTGTATGCATACAGTATGTGTGTGTGTGGGTTTGGTTTCAATAATATTGTGGGGACCAGAAGTCCTCACAAGGACAATTGGGGACATTTCACTTGTCCCCTCAAGGAAAAAGGCTATTTTAGGCATAGAGCTTAGGTTTAGCGTTACAATTATGGTTAGGGGTTTAGAGGTTCAGTTTAGGTTCAGGAGTTAGTGTTAAGTTTAGGGGTAAAGGGTTTAGATTTGGGTTATGCCTAGTTAAATAAAGGTTAAATAATTTTAAAAAAAAAAGTTAAATACGTTAAGTGTTAAGTTTAGGGGCTAGGAAAAACAGGATTTTAAATGGGAATCGATTGTTTGGTCCCCACAAGGATAGTAAACCAAACATGTTTGTGCGGCTCCAAGGTTCACTGGAGGGATGAAACATTATATTGACAGGATTATCCTATTATCAAGGGGCAAAATGAGACTATAACTCACATAGAGGAAACTTTGTTCATGTTAATATTTGTGGCAAAACAGACACCACAGATGTTATTTAGTGCTGTAGATTACTCTTATCTTACCTGTCACAGAGGTAAATACAATCTAAGAGATAGTGGGATTAGAAGATAGACGAGATACTACTGAGAGATGTGGACTGTAAGCCTTGCCTAGTGCTGATGTCATAGAAGATACCTTCTTGCCCTTTGTGCTGTTGTCTTTGCCCAATAAGGTTTGTATCATGTTTTGTGCTACTACCATGTTGTGTTGCTACCATGTTGTTATGTTGTGTTGCTACCATGCTGTGTTGTCATGTGTTGCTGCATTTGTTATCTTAGGTCTCTGTTTATCTAGTGTTGTCTCTCTTGTTGTGAGACTATAACTCTATAAATAGAGACTATAATGTGTGTTTTGTCCTATATTTATTACCCCTTTTTTCTCCCCTATTTTATGGTGTCCAATTGGTAGCAGTCTTGTCTCATCGCTGCAACTCCCATACGGACTCGGGAGAGGCAAAGGTCAAGAGCCATGGGTCCTCCGAAACACAACCCAAACAAGCCGCACTGCTTCTTGACACAATGCCCATCCAACCCAGAAGCTAGCCGCACCAATGTTTCAGAGGAAACACCATACATCAGCGAGGACTGCCATGGGAGTCGCTAGTGCATGATGATACAAGGATATCCCTGCCGGCCAAACCCTCCCTAACCCGGACGATGCTTGGCCAATTGTGCGCCGCCCCATGGGCCTCCCAGTCACAGCCTGGACTCGAACCCAGAATCTCTAGTGGCCCAGCTAGCACTGCGATGCAGTGCCTTAGACCACTGCGCCACTCGGGAGGCCCCCATATTGTATTTATTTTAATTATTTATCCCAGGCCCCCGTCCCTGCAGGTGGCCTCCTACAGGAGGCCCTGCAGGAGGCCACTGTAGCTCAGTTGGTAGAGCATGGCGCTTGCAACGCCAGGGTTGTGGGTTCGATTCCCACGCGGGGCCTGTATTTAAAAATAATAATAAATAATAATAAAATGTATGCACTCTACTGTAAGTTGCTCTGGATAAGAGCGTCTGCTAAATGACGTAAATGTAAAAATTTTGGTAGGCCGTCATTGTCAATAAGAATTTGATCTTACCTGACTTGCCTAGTTAAATAAAGGTTAAACACAAATAAAATAAAAAGATACACAGTCTCAGGCTCTAGAGAGGATGAGGAGAGAATTTATGCTCCTTAGCTGCTGATGCTAATGTGCTGTCACCACGTCAATCTTGTGTTTGAATCGTGAAACCTGTTACTCTTTAGAATGATCCATGCTCTCTATTTGTTATGTTTCCATAAAGTGAAGCTACAAATTACATACACTATATTAATACATGCCGTTAAATATTACTGTGCTTTTACAGTGATGTGATTATGCCGTTGGGGGAACATTGCTTGGTTCAACTTCCTTAGAAGGTCACCGTTGTGCAGTGGGACTGCAAAACACACCATAAAGTCATGGGGTGACAATATATATGAATGAATCAAAATGAGCTGAAATGAATAGTAGCATGAATAAGTGCTGCGGTTTTGGTCGGCTTCCAATGTCAGTGAGTAATGGTGGAGTCAGACTGGGCTCAGGAGAGAGAGAGAGAGAGAGACAGAGAGAGAGAGAGAGAGAGAGAGAGACTTGGAAACGGATTAGTTACTGCAGCGTCTGTAGCTCTGGCTCAGGGGTCATAACGTCACCATATTATAGTGAAAATATATATTGCCTTACGAGTGAGTCCCTAACAACTGGAAGTCATTTGTATCTCAGTTGTTTGAGAATGGAGCTTGAAACGCCAGGGTAGTGGGTTCAATTCCCAGGACCACCCATACATAAAATGTATGCATGCATTTTTTGATAAAAGCGTCTGCTAAATGGTATATACACTGAGTATAAATTTTTTTACGTTTTAGTAATTTAGCAGAAGCTCTTAAACAGACTTAGAGGAGCAAATAGGGTTATGTGCCTTGGTCAAGGGCCCAATGCTCTTAACCACTAGGCTACCTGCTGCCATTAGGAACACCTGACCAGGTGAACCAAGTTATGATCCCTTATTGATGTCACCAGTGTAGATGAAGGGGAGGAGACAGGTTATAGAAGGATTTTTAAGCCTTGTGAAAATTGAGACTTGGATCGTGTGTGTGTGTGCCATTCAGAGGTTGAATGTGCAAGACAAAGTATTTAAGTCTTTGAATGGGGTATTGTAGTAGGTGCCAGGCACACTGGTTTGAACTGCAACACTGCTGGGTTTTTCACATTCAACAGATTCCCATCTGTATCAAGAATGGTCCACCATACAAAGGACATCTAACCAACTAGACACAACAGTGGGATACATTGGAGTGACATCCAGCCAACTAGACACAATGGTGGGGATACACTGGAGTGACATCCAGCCAACTAGACACAACGTTGGGATACGCTGGAGTGACATCCAGCCAACGAGACACATTAACTGCGAAATCTTAAGGTTAGCCATTAACTCAGAATGGTTTAGGTTAGGGTTAAGGTGTGGCGCAGCAGTCCCAGGCACTGCATCTCAGTGCTTGAGGCGTCACAACAGACACCCTGGTTTGATTCCAGGCTGTATCACAACCGGTCGTGATTGGGAGTCTCATAGGGCGGTGCACAATTGGCCAAGAGTCATCCGAGTTTGGCCGGTGTAAACCGTTATTGTAAGTAAGAATTTGTTCTTAACTGACTTGTCTAGTTAACTAAAGGTTCACTGTAAAAACTTTTTAAAAGTTTTGGGATAGGCTTAAAACAGAAATCTCAAAAATAACTTTCTATCGCTGGATTCAAACTGGATTCAAAGTAGATTGAAATGTTGGAATCATAGCTATGCAAATTATCCAACCCTATCTACAGAGCCCGATCAAAACCACAACAATTTGAAGATAACAGCTCTCACTGTTGCCCCTAGTGGCCCACTCTGACGTCATTTCCCGACTTCATTAGACATGGGTGGATGATGAATACCGTATCACGGGTAACCTGGCTTGGAGTTAACATGGGCCAGCATCCCTACACCTTGTAGAGTCCGTGACCTGACCAGTTGAGGTTGTTCAGAGAGCAAAAATGGGGGGGGGGGGTCAACTAAATGTTAGGAAGGTGCTCCTAGTGTTTGGTATAATCAGTGTATATTACATACACTGAACCAGTCAAAAGAGTGTTGCAAACTGATCATTAAGGTCAAAGGGTGGCTACTTTGAAGAATCTCAAATATAAAATATATTTTGAATTGTTTAACACTTTTTGGTTTACTACATAATTAAATATGTGTTATTTCATAGTGTTGATGTCTTCGCTATTATTCTACAATGTATAGGTCTGTCCATACTTTTGACTGGTACTGTATATACACATATATGTATATATATGTATATATATGTATATGGTACTGTATATACACATATATATATATATGTATATATATTGTAACTAAATGTAGTATTGTGGCAAACTGAGATTGTTTCACAATAGGTACAGTAGTCCAATCAACTCTTTACGCATATGTAAACATAAAACCGAGTCCTAGTGTTTCATTTCAAACACCCTTAACCTTAACACCACTACATTACATGTCATCTGTAGAACGCACCTCTATATTAGTGACAATGGAACACCCATTGGATTAGCGAGCACACCCCTGGGTTTAGATCCTTTTGTGTGAAACAGATGGAGTTAACTGGGCCCAGCGTGAGTGAGGTTGAGAGATGGTTGCTGGGAGCTGTGAGGATGTCTGCTTTGAACAGTAGATAGGTGTTAAGAAGCACTGATGGCCATCACCAAATGTAATTGTGGTTGTTTTAGTAAAAATGCTGCTCAGTATAGGAGTTGAGATGTCTTTCAGTTTTTCTTTTTTTAAACTACAGGCAGGATTCAATAGACATAGGCATTGCATCGTATACTGGTTAGCTATTACTGCATCAGGAGTGTTGAAGGCCTATTGTTGGCTGAGTCACAGCTTTGTCTATTCCTCCAGTAATTAATTAAGCAGCAGCAGCAAACAACAACCCAACATATGGAGGTCTTCCCAAGTTCAAGACAGTTGAAAGTTATTTTTATGTAAGTAATGTTTTGGCCTTTGGTTCCATTAACCATCGTTTTGATCTCCACCCTTGCTACTGTATCTGACCTCAGAAGGCTGCAGATAAAACACATGATTACAATCCCGTGCCATAGCATATCCCACCCCTGCCAGATAAATTGTTTCTGTTTACAATGCCCATTTTTGACCACACATGTCACGCCCTGGTCATAGAGAGGTTTTTGTTCTCTATTTTGGTTAGGCCAGGGTGTGACTAGGGTGGGAGACATCTCTGATTGGGAGACATACTTAGGTAGCCTTTTCCCACAGGGGTTTTGTGGGTGGTTAATTTCTGTTTAGTGTTGCTAACCTGACAGAACTGTTTGGCTGTCGGGTTTTGTTTCTTTGTTTATTGTGTTCTCAGTAAAATAAATACATGATGAGCACTCAACACGCTGCGCCTTGGTCTACTCCCTTCGACGGCCGTAACAACACTTTAGATAATCCATTTAAAAGGTACATCAGATGCAGCTGTAAACATTGACACATACAGTATCTTTGTTTGTGTGTAGTTTTGATTATAATGTCGGCTAACCGAGGTCAAGTAATGGACTAATGGTAATCTACCTATAAATACAATGAGATTACAACTACCCAATTGGAAGCCAGTCCTTACATTTGGACTTGGTCAAGCCCCCAAGGCCATTCCAAACATGTTAGCGTGAAAACTGCGGAGAGAAACTACCGAGAGGAATGGAGAAAAATGGATAGAAGTTTTTTAACAATAATATAGTCCAAATAATAACAATAAAAATTTACAAAAAATGTATATATATTTTTTTTACTTTTAAATAATAATTTAAATTATTATAATGATTAAAAAAATTACATATATATATATATATATATATATATATATATATATATATATATATATATATATATATATATATAAAATCAGAGTATAAATTATAATAATGATAATAATAATAATAAATAAATAAAAAGAATAATAACACCAATCATTTAATACTACTAATAATAATAATGATAATAATACAGTCAAAAATATTATAATATTTTCAAAATTTTACCATCTGCTTTATTCACCAGGCAATTGAACATTGAGTGACAGAAACCAGTGCGGATTTGTTTAAAAAAAATATATATTCCAAAGCCTTCATGTTAGCTCCAAACTAGCGCCAAGCCAGTTCTCCAAGCTAACTAATGGTCATGAAAGTTTGTACCAAAACTATAGCTCTTAGTGAACTTTTTGCAAGCTAAGTAGCTTCATAAAACAAATAGTATTACTTTCCAAACTTGCGTCATGGTTAGGGAAGTCATTACATTGTAATTAGGCCAACTTTTATTTGTTAGCCCTAAGCTAACATGTTATCAGGTAAGCACTTTTCATGCCCATACTTGGTGATTACTAGGCTCAAGCGTTATGGTTAGGCTAGGTTTTTGAGACAAATGCACTATACATGAGTGTAGCCTATGCTTACAGGAGTCAATGTCTGAACTACCGTGGGTATCTAATTAGCATAATAAAACAATCACTAGTGGGGCATTTAAGCCCTGTACAACGTCTCTGTCTCTCAGGCTGTGTGCCACTTCCAAGACCAGAGCCAATCACGTGCAAGGACCAACAAGCCATCGAGCCACATTCAAACAGAGATAGAAATCTGAAGCCTAGGGTATATTTTTTTATTATTAGTATTCTTTTTATTTGTTATAGCTAGTTTCCTAGCAGGGCTACTTAGCAAGCTCAGTTGGCTAGCTAGTCTAGTGAGCTAGCTAGCTAGTTAACTAGTTAGTCTTGTTAGCTAGCTAGCAACTTGTTATCTATGCTGGTTGTTCGCTTGCGTAACTGATAAACACTTCATGTTTTGCGGACAATATTTACATTTACAAAAGCTCCATTCCTGACAGGCTGATCAGATTAGCTTTCACCCTCATAGCTTGATTAAATTCATTAGCAGCCTCAGAGGTTCGTAAATCAGGACGCTGCCTTGTAGCCTGCTTCATGAGCAAATTGCCTTGCAGGCATATTAACAGTCAAAGTCTGATGCGTAATGATACAGTGGGTAAGCTCTATTCCTGTCAGGCTGATCTGATTCAATAGCAGCCTCAGAGACTCACAAGTCAGGATGCTGCTATCCATGGCTCCATATCGACTATATTAAACCATTCTCTCCTCTCTGCCAGCTCCCTGAGCCACTCCAGACTAGCCAGGTCTCTAGGCAGCATGTAGGTAGTGTCCAGAGACAGAGAGCCAGTGTGATGTGAGCCCAGTGGCTGCCATAGAGATACAGCCAATGACACAGTCAATGCAGGCAGCCCAGTCAGCACAGGCAACCTGCCCAACCTAAACATGCTGCAGGCCCATTTAGAAGGCAAGCCCACCTAGCCCCACCTCAACCAATTCTCTGGGCTCACTCTCGCCTACTCTGTTGTTCCACCACACACCAAGGGGTCTGCCTTACAATCACAAAAAACACCTTCTATATCTGTGTATGCTGCTTGGCCACAACCCTCAAGCTCCAATCAACACTCAGGCTCCCTTCAACACTCAAGCTCCCATCAACACTCAAGCTCCTTTCAACACTCAAGCTCCTTTCAAAACTCAAGCTCCTTTCAACACTCAAGCTCCTTTCAACACTCAAGCTCCCTTCAACACTAAAGCTCCCTTCAACACTCAAGCTCCTTTCAACACTCAAGCTCCTTTCAACACTCAAGCTCCTTTCAACACTCAAGCTCCCTTCAACACTCAAGCTCCCTTCAACACTCAAGCTCCCTTCAACACTCAAGCTCCCTTCAACATTTAAGCTCAACGACTTGAACACTCTCCAGCTCTTTACACTCTCTATGGCTCCTTCCATATTCTATTGCAATGGATGAGTCAGGAGTATGACTACCTGTAGCTTCTCTCAACCTTATTGCTTCTCTGTCTCATTGCTTTCAGACACCGGCAACCTGTTATTGGCTGTTTTTTTTTTATTCTGCTGCCTTACATTCTGCTGACATAAATCATTGTTCAACAAGGGGACCTTTTCCTTATCTCCCCTTTTTCTATTGTTTTAAATGTCCCTCCAAACAGACACATTGTTCCAGAGCACAGAAAACAATGTTCTTTACAAGCAATGTGATTTACTAGACTATGGTTTATTTTTTCTTTCTCTCTTCCCTTTCATTGTATGTCTCACTGCTCTGTTCTATGCTGTTGTGGTTGTGTGTGAGATTTTGTCTTTAGTCTTCTCTTAGTTGCCCTCATGTCCTTTCTTAAGTCGAGAATGGACAGACTTCATGTATAGTAAACTCTTGCATCTTGTGTTCATCTTCATCCCTGTATAGGGTCTTTAATGAAAGAAAGACAATATAGTTTTATTACAATGTTGCTATGTATGATCTGCATGCCCTATTTATCTCTGCCTTGGTGTAACTGTGTGCATTTTGTCCCTTCAGTCACTCCATACCCAAAGCTAGAGCTCCTCTTCATTTCTCAAAAGAGGGACTGGGTTTAGTTTACTTGAACTAGTCCAGTACAGTCAATTGTTGATTAAGGGATGATGTTGATGAGGAAATCTGATGTCTCTAATTGTGAATGGGAAGAACAAGTTATCATATATGATTAACATGTAAACCATGTTCGGTTAATTTGGAATTCCTTTTACAACAAGGAACCTTTAAAAAAAAAAAATATTTCACTGTTTATATCATGGAGCAGAAGTATAACATAAAGGGTGTGTGTCCTAAAATGACACTATTCCCTGTATAGTACACTGCTAGTCCTGGCCAGAAGTAGTGGGATTAGAGGGCCATTTCAGATGTCAATACTCATTTCCTGATTGTTTACCTACTAGTAGAAGGATGCCATAGCAACCCAGACTAATCCTGAACTATAAGACTAACATGTCACTCCGCTTGTTGACGAAGGTCCTTCTGATCTGAGCACCGCTGTCTTCACCTCTGTCTTAACCTCTGTCTTAACCTCTGTCTTAACCTCTGTCTTAACCTCTGTATATTGTGGATCAGTTCATGCCCAATTGTTTGAGGTGTTGAGGTGATTTGTAGAAACAATCATTTGTGAAAAGTCAGCCTTCTAAAACAAGCACAATGTCTTCTCTAAGGGGGTATGGTCTTCTGAGAGAATCTTTCAGAATGTTACTGATAGAAGTGTACAGTAATGCCTAGAAGAATTTATACGATGTCACACTCTTGAATAACAGATTGTTTGTCCACGTTGTACATTCTGCATTCTACGTGTTGTATTTGACTTAATATACCCCAGCTTTCTTTCAGTCTTCTGTAATGCTTCTAGTCAGTTGTTTTTGTTCTTTGAGCTGCTGTACATACACTGAAAGTAAGTCATTTGATATAGTGAAATCAATTTATTTGTATTTTGTAATTATTTGTGTACTTGTTTTGATGAACCATACTATCAGATAGTAATCAGTCTTACATACAAGAGGGACCTAAAGGGGCCTCATTCATGGTAATCATGCACTAAATATCTGCTCAGAGCATATGGACTACAGCCTTTTTATATAAAACACCACCATTGTCTTTGACAGTTATTTACTTGCGACCAGATATGGACATTTGATATTTATAGAAGAATGGCGACGTGCTACACAACAACCAGATGAATTCTGTTTCAAGCTTTGTTCCTTTCACCGTATACACTTCATTGTAGACTAGAGCATCTTAGAACAGGAGATGAATAGTGGATGCTGATCACACGGGAGTGTTCTTAGGCTTGCAGCCCAACTGATAAAAAATGTACACTACCATTAAAAAGTTTGGGGTCACTTAGAAATGTCCTTGTTTTTGAAAGAAAAGCAATTATTTTCCCATTAAAATAACATACAATTAATCAGAAATACAATGTAGACATGGTTAATGTTATAAATGACTATTGCAGCTGGAAACGGATGATTTTTAATGGAATATCAACATAGGCGTACAGAGGCCCATTATCAACAACCATCACTCCTGTGTTCCAATGTCACGTTGTGTTAGCTAATGCAAGTTATTCATTTTAAAAGGCTAATGTTCATTAGAAAGCCCTTTTGCAATTATGTTAGCACAGCTGAAAACTGTTCTGATTAAAGAAGCAATAAAACTGGCCTTCTTTAGACTAGTTGAGTATCTGGAGCATCAGCATGTGTGGGTTCGATTACAGGCTCAAAATAGCTAGAAACAAAGAACTTTATTCTGAAACTCGTCAGTCTATTCTTGTCCTGAGAAATTAAGGCTATTCCATGCGAGAAATTGCCAAGAAATTGAAGTTTTCCTACAACACTGTTTACTACTCCCTTTACAGAACAGCGCAAACTAGCTCTAACCAGAATAGAAAGAGGAGTGGGAGGCCCCGGTGCACAATTGAGCAAGATCAAGTACATTAGACTGTCTAGTTTGAGAAACAGATGCCTCACAAGCTCTCAACTGGCAGCTTCATTAAATACTACCCCCCAAAACACTAGTCTCAACATCAACAGTGAAGAGATGACTCCGGGATGCTTGCCTTAAAAAAAAAACAGGTAGAAAAAACATCAATTTCCTTCCCTTCAAATCTCCAATATTCCTATACATGCAGGACGTGCAGGAGGTATGACAGGTTTCCTCCACTGAGTAACTGCATGCGCGGTGCGATGATGAGCTTGGCCTTGGCAAGGTGGCCTTGGCAAGCTGGGGCATGCCACATCCAAGAGTCTCTGAGGTTCATCAACCTCCTCCCTCTCTTCATTAGGAGTCCTTCCCCTCATTAAAACCCTCTGTAGAGGAGATAATTAAAGACAGACACCACTCTGATGACACTAACTCAGCCGCCTGAGTCGCCCTCATTGAACTCCCTGTCCTGAGTATGTCCTCAGGAAAACCCCCTCAGCGTCAATACTGCGTGCATCAATACCATCAGTATGCATAATGCTGTAATGGTTTGATGTTTGTTAGAGAATTATTGCCATATTTAATGGGCACTGTTATGCCCGAGGACTTGTTTGAATTGGGTTAGGTTTGGTCACGCTGGTTAACGTTTCGCTCAGGAAGTGTGTTTGTGTAGGCGTGTGCTTGTATGTTTGTGCATACATAATGTGTGTGTGTGCATGTGTGCATGTGTAGGGAAGAGTGGGGTAAGGTGAGATTTTTCTTTTCATTCAGCATCACTCTGTCAAGGGAAATATAGTATTCCTTCTAACAAAGATATATACACACTGTATATTCCAGGATGTTGTGTATCCCTGGACATAATCAGGATTCAGGTAAACAACAGTACTGAAAACATAGCTTGTCCCCCCAAAAATGTGGTGTTTTGTCACAACTTACTCCGGGTATGGGGTAAGCCACGGGAGAGGGTAAATTCAGCTGCCTACACATTTCTGTACCTAATGAAATATTACAAATAACTTTTTGAAAATATGTTTATAATTTTACCAAATACAATTCAAGACAATCAAAATAGTTGTTTTTGTATTTTAATCAATTTAATCATCTTTTAACACATGCTTAATAACACCTAACGAACACTTTGTGAAAAAAAACCAAAAACATTTACACTTTTAACATAGGCCAGTCTCTGTTGCTACCTCATATCCCAACCATAATGCCTTGCATTACACACGGGAAGTAAACACTTCAATTTACTCAACTTTCCATTGGCTCAACCATAACCTCACTTTATCCCATGGACATTGGCTCAACTTACCCCAAGGCAAACATTTTAACTATATTAACCCACAAAGCTACAAGGATTCACTTTCATTCTAGGTTCAAGACCTCATATTGAAGCTTATAGAGACCCCAACTGATGTAAAGAACAATCTTAACATTATTTACTTTGGTTTAGATACAACCGTCATGTAACCTCTAAAGGCCCAGACACACCAGTAGGATTGTCAAAGATTTGCATGCCAATAGTACTTAGTACTTCTGAACAGAGCGTGGGAAGTCAATCTCTTTTGTGTTCACACAGCAAAGACCTTGAAGTTGTCAGCCACTCAGCCTTGTTAAAATACTCCAAACCAGAAGGTGGTAGTGGCGTTGTTTGTCTGTGTGTGTTGCTTTACGTCCTTTGTTCCAGCAAGAGAAGGAACGACCTCCTACTTTGATAAGTCAATCTATTGGCAGTCAGATTCTCAGATTCTCTCTGTGTTTATTGCATAGCCATTTACACTCGTACCCGTATACGGGTTGCAAATGGTAGATTTTGGGCACAGACAAGCACCTAAATTGGGATGCAATGGCAGTACAGTAAAATGATAAACGTGATGTCATAGTTAAGGCTCTACACTTCACAGCGCTATATGTGTTTTGAAAGACAGCCGTTCTAAACAAGAAGTTGCCCCCATTGCTCCTGTTAATTGGACAACTTCTGCTAAACATTTTGTTCTCTGAAATGCTGCAAATTGAGAGTACCTCGATACATTTATTTTAAAAGCTGAGACTATGAGGATAATAATAAATACCGCTTTGATGTCATACAAGCAAGCCAAACACCCGTGAGTCCAAATCTGCACTTCACATTTACATATCATTAAACTAATTTAATAAACAGTGTCAACATTTATGATCACTGTGTTTGATGTACATTTACAAGATGACATAGTGTCATACCCTGGGTTGTTCTAAACAGAATGAGCCTATATTTGTCTTATGTTTGCCTTGTGAAAGTCTAACCCTGTAAGATCATATTTTATAACTTAGCTAGTCATGTTGGCAATAAAACAAGCTTTTCAACTGATGCCCACCTGACCCAGATTGTGATTTATAATGAACTGGTTATGCATTACTTAAACAACAACAGTAATTGTGTGATGCCGAGGTGCAGGGTTGTGTTCCGAACAAAACAACAAGTGTGTTTGCTCTAGTTCCACAATGGCACAGCTAGGAAAGTTTAAAAAGACACCTTGTGGTTGAAGACTATTCTTTTGAGTCATAAAAGTGCATGGAAATGAACTGTGAACACATTAGAGACTTGGAGACACCAGTTAGTCCCCTCACTCAAACCTTTGTCATTGTTTTTGTCTTGTTGCACCTACCCCACCTTTTCCAGAACTATTCTTATCATGTTACTGAATGTATCCAGAATATTTTCAGATTTTGTTTTCAACAAATACGGTGAAAAGTACAGTGAATGTAAAATGCACATAAAATCAACAGTGCAATGTTTGGATTCAGTCTTGTCAGTCCTCACCTTCGGTCTGATAATATCCCCATACTAACTGCCACGGTTATGAATATGCTTTTGATATTACTTCTGTAAGAAGCATTTCAATTTATCCCTACCCATAGAGGCCAATTTCCATGAGTGTAAAGGGGTAATACGATAAATTAATTTGGATTGGTGAAAATCTTTTTTAATATTTTTTTTTTACCTAACTTGCTTACCACTTTTTCCATGTGGTTTCTTCTTTCACAGACTCCATGAAATGATGACCTCTTCCTAATTATTTGGTCGAACGATACATGTTGTGTATTGTTTCCTAGATACAAGGGTGGCTCAACTTACTGCTTTGGCTCAATTCACTCTCTCCTACTGGATTTGTGTGCATGCATGAATGCCTGCCTTCTCCTGGAGAATTTTATTGAATTCCAGTGGGGACTCCAGCCCTGGGGTTTACCTGTCGAGTTGTTGCCAATACTGACCGACATTTTGAGATAGAACTAAAGCCACCTTCCACAATTTTCCACTAGATTTTGCCTTGACCCCAGGAAATCATGTCCATGGTTGGATCACGACGATCGATCAACAGACGGCCAGCCACTCCAGCAATCAATTCTCTCTGTCCATGTCCCACAATGTCAGACTGTCTCGATGTTAGTAGCAGGTAGTCAATACCAGTAAAATCATAGACAAAGTATGTTTTCTGGAAGACTTCGCTACCTAATCACTGCCTCTTCGTGAGGTGTGTCAGAGTCATTAAGGAGAATGAACAGAGGAAGACGAGGAGGGAACGAGTGAAGGAGGAGAGAGGGAAGGAGTAAACAATGCATTATGCTAAAGCAGATATGACAGGACCTTACGACTTGATATCAGAGCTGATGCCATTACCCTCAAATGGCTGTGGACATTAGTAGGTGGCAGGATGGCTGAGAGGGGTTGTTTTGCTCCGTAGTGGGTAACAGGATGGCTGAGAGGGGTTGTTTTGCTGTGTAGTGGGTAACAGGATGGCTGAGAGGGGTTGTTTTGCTGTGTAGTGGGTAACAGGATGGCTGAGAGGGGTTGTTTTGCTCCGTAGTAGGTGACAGAAAAGCTGTGAGTGGTTGTTTTGCTCAGTGCTCCTGTTTTTGGTGTAGAGGTGAGGCACAGCCTTGTTTCAGCTCTGATGAGGTGAGCAGAAGGGTAGCTGGGATGCGGGGTGCTGAGGTTGGCTGTACTGGAGCTCAATACGAGACACCATCACAAATAACAGGTCGTGAGGTATGTGTCATGACGTTGGCTTGTGGGTAAAGTTTATGACCCCCCATAAATACCTTTCTCCCTTCCCCTCTCTCTCTGACCCTACTGAATGACTGTTGAATAGCCTTTGTCAAATATAGAGAGTCTGGGAACATCAAACAAGTTGGGGGAAAGGAACCATATTTCGGTAATAGAACCAGTTGGAAATATGCGTTGGAATTTAATGAGTATGGATGTCAGTTCGGTTGTCATCTGAGACATTATGACTGATGACAGGATGACATAAACTGTACCTGGGAAAGTCTACACATTCTAGTTATCAGATTCACATGGAATTGTTGTGCAATTTAAATGTTTGATATTGAAACAGTTTGTTAGGAGATTAAATGTAATTTTAGCTTCCAAATGAAAGAATTGGGTTTTCATAAGGAAAGAGCCCTAACCAATCAGTGGCCCGCCCCTGTGAAGAGACAGGGGTTATAAACTTATCCCCTCGCCACTATATAAGTCAGTGACAAAATGTAATCAGTCTGTTCCGGGTACGTGAGGTCTGCAGCCTCTGTGTTAAAAGGACTCACATGTCAAGTACAGAACTAAGCCAACCTCAACGTGAGCTTTGGTTGCAAATGGAATGAACTTTGAACCCTTATTCACTACAGAAGTGATACTTCCTAGCCGTTGAGTTAGCAGCGGCCACTGTAGACGTGGGCTAGGAAAGGACGGACGACGTAGCCAGTCTAACACACAACGAAGATACTACAACGTATCCATTTTACCACCAGTGACATTCCTTCGAGGACAGGAAGATCTCTGTTGGCCAACGGCCAGCATCTACGACCAACCTACCGAAGCGCAGCTCAGAGTAAATATTTATTGCATTTTCCTTTTCCAAATGGGCGGTAATTTAGAATGCATACGATACTGTATTTAAAATGCTATAGCTGCTTTCTTCGTTCCTCAGTCTTCCCCCCTCTTCATTCAAGCCCAACCCCCTTTCTTTGTGTAACAAGCCGCCATGCCGGTTTAGCCCACTAGGGCACATTCTCCTATCATTTCCTTGTAACCATATCTGTTTGTTTTGCATTTCTGTGAATTACTTAGATTAGTAAATAAATTATTTTAAGACACTTGATGTATGGATGACTCATAGTGAAGACTGAGTTCGTGCAGATAACCAACAATTTACGACGTTTGGAATGAGATTGACGTGAGGTAAATAACACATCATTAATCAAAGGACTCATGGATCAGATATTATAATATCTGAAAGTTATATTAGGAAAATTATAACTTTGTAATCTGAATATTTTCCTTGGTGCCCCGACCTTCTAGTTAATTACAGTTACACGATTAATCAGTTTAATCGCGTAATAATAATTACAGAGAGTTATTTGATAAACATGTCTTCCGTTTTAATGATGCCAAAGACACGACATATGGGAGGGAGGAAAAGAGGGAGACTGAAATCTCTGTGGCAGACGCAAGTCTCAGTGGTGCTGGGAGTGACAGGTATATTACCACAGGTTTCAATGGAGAAGAGCAGCCTTATGGTTGATGTAAAACTCCATGGAGGAGAAGCAAGAGGCTACATGGCTGGATAGCATAAATAACTACATTTTTTTAACTGTATGGGTGTGACTATCTATATAACTGTATAGCTGTGACTATCTACAGTTGAAGTCAGAAGTTTACATACACCTTAGCCAAATACATTTAAACTCTGTTTTTCACAATTCCTGACATTTATTTTTACATAGTAAAAATTCCCTTTCTTAGGTCAGTTAGGATTACCACTTTATTTTAAGAATGTGAAATGTCAGAATAATAGTAGAGAGAATGATTTATTTCAGCTTTTATTTCTTTCATCACATTCCCAGTGGGTCAGAAGTTTACATACACTCAAATAGTATTTGGTAGCATTGCCTTTAAATTGTTTAACTTGGGTCAAATGTTTCAGGTAGCCTTCCACAAGCTTCCCACAATAAGTTGGGTGAATTTTCCTGACAGAGCTGGTGTAACTGAGTCAGGTTTGTAGGCCTCCTTGCTCGCACACGCTTTTTCAGTTCTGCCCACACATATTCTATGGGATTGAGGTCATGGCTTTGTGATGGCCACTCCAATACCTTGACTTTGTTGTCCTTAAGCCATTTTGCCACAACTTTGGAAGTATGCATGGAGTCATTTGTCATTTGGAAGACCGACCCATTTGCAACCAAGCTTTAACTTCCTGACTGATGTCTTGAGATGTTGCTTCAATATTCCTCCTCCACCAAACTTTACAGTTGGCACTATGCATTGGGGTAGGTAGCGTTCACCTGGCATCCGTCAAACCCAGATTTGTCCGTCGGACTGCCAGATGGTGAAGCATGATTCATCACTCCAGAGAATGTGTTTCCACTGCTCCAGAGTCAAATGGTGTGAGCTTTACACTACTCCAGCCAACGCTTGGCATTGACCTCGGTGATCTTAGGCTTGAGTGCGGCTGCTCGGCTATGAAAACCCATTTCATGAAGCTCCCAACGAACAGTTATTGTTCTAGCGATGCTTCCAGAAGCAATTCGGAACTCGGTAGTGAGTGTTGCAACCGAGGACAGACAATTTTTACACGGTCCGCGCTTCAGCACTTGGTGGTCCCGTTCTGTGAGCTTGTGTGGCCTACCACTTTGCGGCTGAGCCGTTGTTGCTCCTTGATGTTTCCACTTCACAACAAACAGCACTACAGTTGACTGGGCAGCTCTAGCAGGGCAGAAATTTGATGAACTAACTTCATCAAATCTGGTATCCAAGGTGGTATCCTATGACGGTGCCACATTGAAAGTCACTGGGATTTTCAGTACGGGCCATTCTACTGCCAATATTTGTCTATGGAGATTGCATGGCTGTGTGCTCAATTTTTATACACCTGTCAGCAATGGGTGTGGCTGAAATAGCCAAATCAACCCCCCACTTGGTAATGTTGTTGGTAAATCATGAGAAATTCTGTGGTATAACGCTCATAGCAAAAGGGAGGAAGCTGAACAGTGTTTCCCAACAGTGATCGCATGCTCTTGTGATACTACACAGATGTACAGCGTGAGTTTTACCATCTCTCTCTCTCTCTCTCTCTCTCTCTCTCTCTCTCTCTCACTCTCTCACTCTCACTCTCTCTCTCTCTCTCTCTCTCTCTCTCTCTCTCACTCTCTCACTCTCACTCTCTCTCTCTCTCTCTCTCTCTCTCTCTCTCTCTCACTCTCTCACTCTCACTCTCTCACTCTCACTCTCTCTCAATTCAATTCAATTCGCTTTATTGGCATGACGTAACAATGTACATATTGCCAAAGCTTACTTTGGATATTTACAATATAAAAATAAATAAAAATGAGAATCAAAAATTGTCAACGGGACAACAGTAACAACAATAACCAACGGTCAATATAACCATACATTCAACAATAACAATAATCATACAGTTGAGGACATGTGCAGGTTTCTTGGTCTGTAAGACACTGTCCCTCATCTTATGGCAGGCAGCAATGTAGTGCGCTGCCAACCCACAGCTCTCTGCGTCCTCCCCCAACAGGATGGGTAGCCTATCCTCATCTGAGAGGTCTTTGAAACCTTGAATAAGGGTTTCAAATTTGGGGAAATGACACTCTCTAATTGTTTTATATTTTTGACATTTTGTCAGGAAATGCAGCTCCGTCTCAGGTTCTGCTGTTGTGCAGTGGTTGCACAGCCTTTCCTCTACAGGGAGCCAGGTTTTCCTGTGTCTACCCTTCTCAATGGCAAGGCTGTGCTCACTGAGCCTGTACTTTGTCAAGGTTTTTCTAAGGTTTTGATCAGTAACCATGGTCAAATATTTAGCCATAGTGTACTGTCGATTTAGGGCCAGATAGCACTGCATTTTGCTTTGTGTTTGTGCTTGTGTTTCCCAATAAGCAATGTAGTTTGTTTTGACTGTGTTGTAATTTGGTTTATTCTGATTGATTGGATGTTCTGGTCCTGAGGCTTCAGTGTTGTCTCTCTCTCTCTCTCTCTCTCTCTCTCTCTCTCTCTCTCTCTCTCTCTCTCTCTCTCTCTCTCTCTCTCTCTCTCGCTCTCTCTCTCTCTCTCTCTCTCTCTCTCTCTCTCTCTCTCTCTCTCTCTCTCTCATCAGTCTAATGCACAACACTGCCAGATGGGGTACTACATATATTACTCTGTCTTCTCAGTAAAACCCATATCTGGTTGGTGTACTGTACACCTCACTGTTGTTCTAGCAGATGTTCAACATCGTGTTTTTTTTTTTTTGTTTTTTTTCTGAACCCAATCTCTTCCTCATGTCATTGAAGGACATTTTTTCAGGATCACACATGGCCTTCAACCATTTTGTTTTTCTTGCTATTTACTCACCTCCCTCTCTTGTACTTTTTACTCAAAGTGCTCTCTGCTCCTTTCAGCCTTTGGCCCTGTTTCAATAACTTCCTATGTAAATCTGACTTCAAATCAGCATTCAGGGGGCAATTTCATCCCACAATAGGGAGTTAATTTTATTGTATTTTACATTTATTTTACAGGTCACGTTGATTATAAGCAAATGTGTATTTACAATGACGGCCAGGATGTATGGGGGGTGTACTGTATGGGGATTAAGGTTGCAAAGCTACATGTATTTTTGCCAGAGTTACTGGAATTTACTGTAGTTTTAGTAATTAACATGTAATCTATGGCAATCTATGCTAACTTTGATAGTTTATACTTTAATGTATAAATATTTGTATTCATATATATTATGTGTGTGCATATATATATATATGTGTCTGTGTATATATGCAGTGCATTCAGAACATATGGTTGTCCTTCTGGAAGGTTCACCCATCTCCACAGAGGAACTCTGGAGCTCTGTCAGAGTGACCATCGGGTTCTTGGTCACCTCCCTGACCAAGGCCCTTTTCTCCCCCGATTGGTCAGTTTGGCCGGGTGGCTCTTAACTTCTTCTATTTAAATTAAGAATGTTGGAGACTACTGTGTTCTTGGGGACCTTCAATGCAGCAGAAATGTTTTGGTACCCTCCCCCAGATATGTGCTTCGACACGATCCTGTCTCGGAGATCTATGGACAATTCCTTCGACCTCAATGAATAATATTTAATTATTTCATATATTTTACATGTGATAATGCCACATCGAGTGCCAGAGATAATTACAGACAGCTGTGGTTCTCTGAAGCACCCAAAAGGAACCTTGTGGTCGTTTTTCAAAACTCTAGACACAAAACTCAAAACGGTCATCACTTGTAACACAGGCTGTTCAATGTTCAAAACATTGCACTGAGCATTCATATCTTTAAAGAAACCTTGTACTTGCAGAATCATTGGTTCAAATAACTAATTTATCATGAAATACCATAGGAACATTCATTTAGATCACCCACACACAAGATATTGCTAGTTTCACTGTGTAGTTGTCCGTACGATCATTAAATATTGTAGTACAAAATATGTGATACATGTTTCATTATGGTACTACACATAAATACATCACTGTAAAAGGACTAGTAGAGAGAATACTACAGACACAGTGGAATCATTGAACAAAACCTGAAATGTATTGACGAAATACAATAAAATCACAACATAGGTTTCTTTGAATCAAAGCAAAAAATAATTAGCAACAAAAAAGATAAAAACTTCAGTAAAACGTCAACTGCAGTGTTCCTCACCTTGGGAAGAATCTTCGGGCATGGCGAATCCTGACACTGGTCTGCCGTGATGTCATTGCATGCGTCATCCATGGCCTGGAGAAGGGTGGCTTGTTCGTGAGGGCGCCTATCATATACCTTCCACCTCCATGTGGAGAAACATTCCTCAATCGGGTTAAGGAGGCAAAAGGGGGTCCTACCCGGTACTAGATAGGTGTACCTAATAAAAGTGAGTATACAGTGAGTGTACGGTAATGTCAAATCTGAAAACACGGTCTGGAAATGTGGTACATTGGACCATAGAAACAGTGTCTGATAAAGAATGATGGTGAAATATTACACCCATTACTTATCATTTTGAGCAGTTGTATCAATTAAAAGTTAGATCATTGTAATGACATGAATAGACAGTTATCTCAGACGTAATGTGTGAATTGCATTTTGAAATGGAAATACTTTGATGTTAAGTTGTGTCATTTTGAACAGCTGATTTTAGTTCAACGAACAAATGATCTTAGCTTTATGTGTATTGTATCGAAGCAATTGTAAAAACTGTTAAGATTTTTGAAAAATTAGCATTTTGATCATCGGTTGTTGAGTTTTGTGTCTAGAGTTTTGAAAAATGACATCAAATGTGATTGTAAAAATCTGTAACATACAGTACATCACCGACCCTATGACCTTAACAGAGCCTGTTGCGGCTGAGAAGACAGTATGGATTCACTCAGATGATTCAGACTGTAGCAGAACGCTTGCATGCCCTGCGAACTGTGTTTGACTCCACGCTCACATGCTTCGGCTTTGATATCGCATAGCATCTTTTTCTCTGACTGTGAATGCTGATGTCATACGTCTGCATGAGAAAGCATTTTCTCTAGGCTAATCCGTGAGATGTTATTTACTTTGTTTTTCCCCCTTGTGTTTTCACAGTTTGATATCTTGATCTTGATGAAATGTTGCTGTTGAGTAAATGACTGGGAAACTGAGAGAGCTAAACGGTCTGTCTGTCTGTCTGTCTGTCTGTCTGTCTGTCTGTCTGTCTGTCTGTCTGTCTGTCTGTCTGTCTGTCTGTCTGTCTGTCTGTCTGTCTGTCTGTCTGTCTGTCTGTCTGTCTGTCTGTCTGTCTGTCTGTCTGCATATATAAAATGCAATTCAAAAATAGAGAAGTAGACATGTGTTATTCAAAAGGGAGTGAGATGACAAGCACCACCCCTACCGTGGTGACTGGTCAGTCTCTGTATCACCCCCTCACAGAGGTCATGTGGGTGTCACACACACACACACACACACACACACACACACACACACACACACACACACACACACACACACACACACACACACACACACACACACACACACACAGCCTCCCCAGTGAGACTCCAGCTATACCAATAAGGCTTCAGGTTCACAGCAACTACAAACTCCTCCATGGAGACCAAAAGCCAATTTATTTCAGTGTACTGGAGGTGACAGAAGCGTATGTTTTTACAGGGGTGGCAGAGACGAAGCTGGCCACTAGGGAAAGCCACAGAGCCAATACAGTGACCTCATATAGGCTACCGACTATATATAGTCTGTCTGTGAAATATCACAGAGAAAATACACATTTGTTATTAGAAGAAATCTTTTGTCAAGATAATATATATAGAACAGCAGATCCTGAAACAAACACATGTGAATTAACTACAGCTGATCAAGGCGTTACTTTTAATGTATCCTACGTCCCTTTGCATGCAAGCATATGACACTGTATCGTACACAGACGCGGCAATTCACTGTCTGGATGACTGTACACATACCTGTGTACACACAGCGTGAGATGTTCTCATTCTGCATAGGAACAAGCAGGCACATAAATGATACAGCGATGCCCTTCCAAACACACACACGCACACACACACACACACACACACACACACACACACACACACACACACACACACACACACACACACACCAGCTCAGTGGATAGTGGAGGGATCACCATGGTTATTGTGTCTCTGCAGGGAGGACAGTGGAGTGATCACCATGGTTATTGTGTCTCTGCAGGGAGGACGGTGGAGGGATCACCATGGTTATTGTGTCTCTGCAGGGAGGACAGTGGAGTGATCACCATGGTTATTGTGTCTCTGCAGGGAGGACGGTGGAGGGATCACCATGGTTATTGTGTCTCTGCAGGGAGGACAGTGGAGGGAATCACCATGGTTATTGTGTCTCTGCAGGGAGGACAGTGGAGGGAATCACCATGGTTATTGTGTCTCTGCAGGGAGGACAGTGGAGGGAATCACCATGGTTATTATGTCTCTGCAGGGAGGACGGTGGAGGGAATCACCATGGTTATTGTGTCTCTGCAGGGAGGACAGTGGAGGGAATCACCATGGTTATTATGTCTCTGCAGGGAGGACGGTGGAGGGAATCACCATGGTTATTGTGTCTCTGCAGGGAGGACAGTGGAGGGAATCACCATGGTTATTGTGTTACAGGGAAATATGGAGAAAAAAGATTCAATGAGGCCATGTTGTGTAGAGAGGGTGAAGAGGCAGCCATTGTTGCAATTGTAGTAAGACACACTTTGACACATTCGAAACGTATGTCAATACCAACACAAAGGCAGCCATCTTGATATCTCTGGATTTGAGATGAAAGGCAAAATGACATGTTCAAATAATGGAAAAATATGATTAATAACTGACCTTTATGACACTCGTACTATCTGAAGTCATCACCACTCTACAAACTGTGGTCATGGTCTCAAGCCTAGATGTTCCAGTGGGCTTTGGAATCCCTTCTTAAGTCCTCATCATCCCTCCCTTCCCAGACATTGACGGTGTATAACAGGAGGTCATCAGGAGGTATGATGACTCACTTTCCTCTCAACCTCTCCTCCTTCCTTGTCTCGTCATTTTCTCCTCTCTTTCCTAATCCTTCTCCGCAGTTTAGCTGCTGAGCCGTGTATGTAAGGCATTCAGGCGGGCCGGCCTGGAGACTGTGGTCTTTACTATGACCATTTATAGACTTCTCCTCCATTTCACTCCCTTTCTCTTTCTCTCTAGCGCTCTGTGTGTTTCACAACTTTTCTAAATCTCAATCTCTACACTCTTGAAAAAAAAGGTGTTTCTCGAAAGATCCTTGAATGTTAGGACTCTAACCTTCCCCCTATCCCGCTGTTGGCATGTCCGTCCATTCAGTTCCATTCAGTTCTGAATGTGTAGTACCATCTCTTTCCAACCTCCTGTATAGTGTATTTGTGACTAAAATATCTCAGCGGGTTCCCTTTCTGCCCTATAGTTACACTCACACATGCGCGTACACTTGTGCACACACAGACACACAGACACACAAACACATCCCAAACCTCCACTACTCCTGGACAGTCCTATCAACACCAGCCAGCCTGAGCCCCCATCAAAGCCTGACCCAGTGACCTCACCACAGTTCCACATTGACCCCCTAACCCTGACCAGCTTTAAACTGATTTCACTCACCATGTAAAGTACAGACAGACAACACTTAACCTGTAACTCTGACCCCAGAACACCCTTTAACTAATTCCACTGATCTGTAAAGCACAGGTAGACTGACACTGAGGCATCCACTATTAAACCATCCATATGGAAGACAAACAGCATTGAGCAGACACCTCGCCTGGCTACATGCTTTCCCATCCACTGAATAGAAACCCCTTCACTGATACTCTCAGGGGACCAGGGGCTATTCCAGGGGAAAATATCCTGAATGGGAGCACTGTCCCAGGGCAGGGCTTCAGACATGTTTCCTTTCCGTGGTCCTGTGAGGTGTGACTGAGTGCTTGTCTGTATGGCATGAAAATGTGAAAGGAACATTACCTAGTATGGACAGTTTATGATGTCAAAAGGAACATTACCTGGTATGGACAGTTTATGATGTCAAAAGGAACATTACCTGGTATGGACAGTTTATGATGTCAAAAGGAACATTACCTGGTATGGACAGTTTATGATGTCAAAAGGAACATTACCTGGTATGGACAGTTTATGATGTCAAAAGGAACATTACCTGGTATGGACAGTTTATGATGTCAAAAGGAACATTACCTGGTATGGACAGTTTATGATGTCAAAAGGAACATTACCTGGTATGGACAGTTTATGATGTCAAAAGGAACATTACCTGGTATGGACAGTTTATGATGTCAAAAGGAACATTACCTGGTATGGACAGTTTATGATGTCAAAAGGAACATTACCTAGTATGGACAGTTTATGATGTCAAAAGGAACATTACCTAGTATGGACAGTTTATGATGTCAAAAGGAACATTACCTGGTATGGACAGTTTATGATGTCAAAAGGAACATTACCTGGTATGGACAGTTTATGATGTCAAAAGGAACAAATAAAAATCAAACTTGGATGTAAAATGGAACTGAGTATGTCACAACTAGACTACAACATTTAACAGGTGTATGAAACACAATATTCACAACTAGACAACATTTAACAGGTATATGATTAACCATTTTTACAACATTTAACAGGTGTATGATACACAATATTCAAAACTAGACTACAACATTTCTTTTTTTTAATTTTACCTTAATTTAACCAGGCAAGTCAGTTAAGAACAAATTCGTATTTACAATGACAGCCTAGGAACAGTGGGGTTACTGCCTTGTTCAGGGTCAGAACGACAGCTTATTATTTATTTTTACCTTGTCAGCTCGGTTACTGGCCCAAAGCTCTAACCTCTAGGCTAACTGCTGCCCCGGCCAGCTGTATGATAGACAATATGCTGTGGGAATGTTTTTCAGCGGCAGGGACTGGGAGACTCGTCATGGTCAAGGCAAACATGAACTGGGCAAAGTATAGAGAGAGATCCTTGATGAAACCCAGCTCCAGAGTGCTCAGGAACTTAGACCAGTTCAGGTCCAAAACCCAAGGCCACTTGGGCAACCAAACAGTATGCTTCTTCCCAATCATGTTGCACTAATATTACTGAACACAGTTCCATGTCACTGAGAGGTATGTTTACAGCTAGAGATCATTGAGAGGCATGTTAACAGCTAGAGATCATTGAGAGACATGTTTACTGGTAGAGATCACTGAG
This sequence comes from Salmo trutta, assembly GCF_901001165.1. Lineage (NCBI taxonomy): Eukaryota > Metazoa > Chordata > Actinopteri > Salmoniformes > Salmonidae > Salmo > Salmo trutta. The sequence continues at coordinate 44,680,231 of NC_042980.1, forward strand.
AGGTATGTTTACTGGTAGAGATCACTGAGAGGTATGTTTACTGCTAGAGATCATTGAGAGACATGCTTACTGGTAGAGATCACTGAGAGGTATATTTACTGCTAGAGATCACTGAGAGACGTGTTTACTGGTAGAGATCACTGAGAGACATATTTACTGGTAGAGATCACTGAGAGACATGTTTACTGGTAGTGGCCATTGCGTGAGTGTTTTCCAGGTTGCTATTTGTTGTGCGTACGGTGGGTCACAGTGTCTGTCTGTCAGAGTAATTCCTCTCTCTGCGTGTGGGACAGAGTGATTTATAGCCCCTGTGTTTGTCTATGGAATTACCCTTTGATTGTTTTGTTTCTTAAAAAGCCCTTGAATCCATGCTAATGAGGAAATTGCTTATCTACCAGACCACATTCGGGGACAAATCCAATTGAGTTCATAAAAAAGCAAGACAAGCAGACAAGTACATTTTTGTACAGTCAGCCAAAAAACTCCTTATCTTCTCACTAACTATCCTCAACTATATATTCCAGGCCTCTGAATGTATTCAGACTTTGCCAAATGACTTCTGTGTGTGTGTGTGTGTGTGTGTGTGTGTGTGTGTGTGTTTGTGTGTGTGTGTGTGTGTGTGTGTGTTTGTGTGTGTTTGTGTGTGTGTGTGTGTGTTTGTGTGTGTTTGAGTGTGTGTGTGTGTTTGAGTGTGTGGTGCTGATGTGAAGATCAAGGTGCCCATGGTTAATATAGTGTTTTTATGTGATTTGGATGTGCTGATCTGTTTATCCTCCATGCTCGCTAGGCAGATGGACAGAGCTACGTTGGAGAATATATCGTTTGTTAACCCCGTCGAGGGAAAACGTCAAATATTTTGTAAGGAGCATCTCTTCAATTACAGTTAAAGGAATACTCCAGCACAAAGCACTAATTCCTATGATTAACAGTTTTAAACAGTGTTAAAAAACATAACTATTTGAAAACAATATATATTTTTAGAACAAATTTTTAATTTTGTCATTATAACAAGGTTGGTAGTAACATGTGAAAACTGTTGTGTAAATCTCTTGCAGATCAAGTTGACTACAAAACCCACAATGCAATGCTCTCTCTCTGGGCTGGCTGGCTAGCTAGGTATCTACCAAGCAAATGTAGATACACACAATAATACCTAAATCAATATTTTTCATTTTTTTATTTTTTTACTTCACCTTTATTTAACCAGGTAGGCTAGTTGAGAACAAGTTCTCATTTGCAACTGCGACCTGGCCAAGATAAAGCGTAGCAATTCGACACATACAACAACACAGAGTTACACATGGAATAAACAAAACATACAGTCAATAATACAGTAGAACAAAAGAAAACAAAAAGTCTATTTACAGTGAGTGCAAATGAGGTATATTAAGGCAATAAATAGGCCATGGTGGTGAAGTAATTACAATATAGCAATTAAACACTGGAATGGTAGATGTGCATAATGTCATTATGTGAAGTAGCTAGCTAGCTGTAAAATCGCCTAAACAAACTGCACTCTCAATTTCTGTAATCTCAATGTTGCTAAGGCAACAACAGCCCTTTCCTACGTTTCCCACAGACACACAGAGCACATTGTGAGATGGTATAAACTGAGTTCAATAAATTGGTACACTTTTTTATATTGCGCATATCTGAGAGAAATATATATTTTGTCATGTTGATATCAACGGATGGATGTGTTCTAGACAAGTATTCCCATACCATCTATTGGCTGATTTACCGTAGTGAAGGTCATTGTTTTAAAAGCGTTATGAAACGTGATAGTGTGTCATCCCCTATCCTCATTGACCAGACCTATGCAGCTATGATGCGTTCCTACAAGATTTCCTGATTTCACAGACGGTAACGTTTACTTAAATCATGGGGAATATTTTCATTTTCACCGCTGATAGAACATAGGCTTTCACCAAATTGACAAGAGTTTCATGAATTGTATTTCTAGGGGAGGATTATCCCTTTAATCTAGACTGCAGGACTCTAACTCTTCACCACAGAGAGAGGGCCTCATCGCCACGGCGTCCAATGTGTTTATTCTCAGTGTTGTGAATGTGAGATGACTGATGCTGGCAGGAGAACCATGCAAAATGTTAGAATCAAAGAATGCTATGTATGGTTCTCAAAATAGACACTGTGAATTATGTCGCATACAGTTTGCAGGACTCTGAAAATGAGGTGTGCTAAACTGTGAAAATGTGACTCACCTGGATTCGGTCTTATGTAGCAAAATGTGAAATGGTGTTTTCATACATAGGATAAAAGTAGAGACTCAGAGCTACAAAATGGTATATCATACACTGCATTTGAGGAACAATGGGAAAGTAATTCTGCTTTGAAAGTTGATAAACTTGTAAACCCACTTTGAGAAAATCACCTTAGAATGTTTTGGTATCTAGTGAACAGCTCTTCTTTGTCTACACCCATTCAGCATCATTCACACCCTCTTAAGCTTTAGCCCCACACATCTCGTTTCGTTCTCGGAGCGCACACTTGACACTGTCCGATGATTTGTTTACCTCTGGATAACATGAAAAAATCCTAAACACCTCTGCTGGCAACAATTTCATTATGCTTTTATGCAGACGTTTACTGACACCGGCCATACTCAATGGGTGTTGGACATACGTCATGTAACGTTAGCTAACAAGCCAGCCAGATAACGTTAGCTAATTAAACAACAATGAACAAAGTGCCATCAATGCCGAACATTAGGCTCTGACTAGAAAAGCAAACAGCTCTGGGAAACAAATAATAATGTTCGCTAGGGAACCAGCCAACAAATGTTAGCTAGCCAGCTAACAGTACACTTGAACTTAAGACATATAGCTAGCTAGCTAGCTAGCTAGCTAGGTAAACAATGTACCTAGCTAGGTAAACAACGTTTAAGATCACACACATCATGTTAGCTAACGAACCAGCCAGCTAACATTAGCTAGTGGGACGTCACCATCCCACTCTATTCAACAGCCAGTGGAACAGTGTGGTGCGAAATACAAAAACCTAAAAAATGCAATAATTTCAATTTTTCAAACATACTACTATTTTACACCATTTTAAAGATAAGACTCTCGTTATCTGTGATAAGCTAAGTGAACAGCGTGATACGCCTCCGCCTGTAATATGTGATTTACTGTTGAAAGCTGATTCACTCAACTCTGCCTCACGACCCACCACTACAGAGTTTAGTTAGCTTCTTAGCTAGCGTGTAAAAAGAGATTATTAGATAGCTCAAACCAGTGCCACGATGGATATCTGAAATTGGCTTTGCCTAAGTACCCAAACAAAGCCAAAAAGAGAAGGAGAGTGATGAGTAGCAGCTGTAACATTAAACCACTTAGGCCACCACCAAGCCCAACAGTAATAATGCTGTCGAGCTCCAGCTAGCGCTGCGTGCAGACTCTACCCACCTTTCCACCACGAGGATAATGACTCCACAGCCCCTTCTACTTCCGACTGTTCCTGATGATCTTGGAACAGATGAGCCAACCCAGGTTAGCCTAGAATCCTATATCAAGCCCAGGTTTTCTGTCTAAAGACATTAATTTAAAAGCAACTGTTTCATAGGAAGAGAGAGGCTGCTCAGTTACTGCAGAATTCAACATAATTCCAAAGCAAGAACTGACGCCCCTGTGTATTGCTGTGTGTTTCATAATAGAAATAGATATGTTCAATTATGGTTGTCACATTCATAAATGGCCAAATAGACAGTAACAAAAAAAAAGTATCATAAGGAATAAGGTTTTGAAGTGTCTGTCCTATTTAATCAAATTTTTGTTGGCGCAAAACAACTTCCAAATTTCCATTCATTTTTTGTTATCTTCAGACGAGAACAGAACAAAATGGACACCCTCGTGTTCGGAAGAGTCTTCATCTTCCTGTAGAGTGGTCATATTAGTTTTGTAGGCCAAACCGTTCGGATGCTACAGCTGTTTTCGTAAGAAGACCGATTTTTCGGGATGCATCATGGTCTGTCTTCCACCTCAGATATGGAAGGCCGACATACTTTAGACAGATGTAGTGTATTGAGACACAGCCAATGACAAAAAAAGAAAAAAAAGATATTGCTCAGTATTTTTGTTCTAGGCTATAACTAGGCTACGTCTTTCAGCATTTAGTTTGCATTATTTTGGTAAGACATCTGTGTGTACTGCTGTTTATTATAGGTGAATTACCCTATCTATCTTGCAGCCTATATTCATCACCAAAACGACCTTGCCAACCTTTTACTTCAAAAGCACTCAATCAATGGTCTCAGAGTCTCGGCATTTGAACTTTTGTTTATTGTGGTATAGCGTGAAAGAAGCATAATTCAATACAATTACAATGCAAGAACCCCCAAAAATTGCACTCCTTCACCGATGTCAACTGCCCCCTTAATCACTTTATCCTGGAGCCGGGTCTGGGATATGTCATATGTAACGGTTTCCCTTCTTCATTCCACTTGAAAGGGGAGTATTGTGGTTTGACTTGAAATCAGGCAGATCCTGAAAATAGTTTTCCCTGAGATAGCCTACTGTGTTATGACGGTTTCATTTTCTTTTTACACAGGGAGAAAATGCAAAACTTAAAAATCAACATCAAAATTTGATAAAAAGTAATTGAGATGCCGTAGGAGCAATGTATATTCAAGCTACTTTTGGCAGCAATGAAACGCTAAATATAAAAATATCACCATTTACAGTCATTGCCCACTATAACTTTTATTACTAACTGTGAAAACCGACTTCAGAAAATATTTTCAAGATATTTTAGTTTTTTTATTTTCTTTATCGGTCTAATGTAACCGTTACCTAGTCAGTATATTTGTATATTTCAGGCTAACACATAAAGTGGTGATGAAAAATGAATGAACATAAAAATGAATTGAACTGATTGATGTTGGATTCACAGCAAGCTGACTCACTGGGGAGCAGAGCAAATGAACATGAAAGTTTCCCTTCTGGGCATAGGCACATAGGAAAGAAATCTAAAGCGTTTTACTATCCCTGTCTCCATTTTTCACAAACGTAAGAAAGACAAGCACGCGCACGCACACCCACGTGCACACACACACGCACACCCACGTGCACACACACACACACGCACACCCACGTGCACACACACACTCACACAGACAGACAGAATACACATAACACTACACACACACACACTTTCTCTCCCACTGACATTCTTCCAAGTTTTATCCTAATTTGATTTGTGAGCTGAATTGATTCCTCTGCCTTGTGACTTTTTCAGTTCTCTTTCCCCAGCAGCATACAGAGCTGCAGCAGCAGTTGTTGTAGTAGTATATACATACAGAATAGCAGTAGTAGTAGAAGTAGTATACAAATATATGTACCGAGCTGCAGCAGTAGTACTAGTAGTGGTAGTAGTAGTATGTGTGTATATATATATATATATATATATATATATATATATATATATATATATATACTGTAAACAGAGCAGCAGTAGTAGAACTAATACATATATGTACCGAGCTGCAGCAGTAGTAGTAGTAGTGGTAGTAGTAGTAGTAGTATATATATACTGTAAACAGAGCAGCAGTAGTAGTATATCTATACTGTAAACAGAGCAGCAGCAGCAGTAGTAGAAGTAATACATATATGTACAGAGCTGCAGCAGTAGTAGTATAGCAGTGTCAGGTAGTCTAGTGGTTGGAGCGTTGGGCCAGTAACTGAAAGGTTGCTGGATTGAATCCCTGACAATGTCAACATCTGTTGTTCTGCCCCTGAACAAGGGGCAGAACTGTTCCCCTGTAGGCCGTCATTGTAAATAAGAAAAAGCCATCTCGATGTCCTTTGTCTTTGTTCTATTGCCAATCTTAATATTTTCTTTTTATTACCCAGTCTGAGATATTACTTTTTCATTGCAACTCTGCCTAGAAGGCCAGCATCCCGGAGTCGCCTCTTCACTGTTGACGTTGAGAAAGGTGTTTTGCGGGTACAATTTAATGAAGTTGTCAGTTGAGGCGTCTGTTTCTCAAACTTGACACTCTAATGTAATTGTCCTCTTGCTCAGTTGTGCACCGGGGCCTCCCAGTCCTCTTTCTATTCTGGTTAGGGCCAGTTTGCGCTGTTCTGTGAAGCGAGTAGTAAACAGCGTTGTACGAGATCTTCAGTTTCTTGGCAATTTCTTGCATGGAATAGCCTTCATTTCTCAGAACAAGAATAGGCTGACGAGTTTCAGAAAAAAGTCTTTTGTTTCTTGCCATTTTGAGCCTCTACTCAAACTCACAAATGCTGATGCGACAGATACTCAAATAGTCTAAAGAAGGCCAGTTGTATTGCTTCTTTAATCAGAACAACAGTTTTCAGGTGTGCTAACATAATTGCAAAAGGGTTTTCCAATGATCAATTACCCTTTTAAAATTATAAACTTGGAATAGCTAACACAACATGCCATTTGAACACAGAAGTGATGGTTGCTGACAATGGGCCTCTGTACGCCTATGTAAATATTCCATTCAAAATCTGCCGTTTCCAGCTACAATAATAATTTACAACATGAACAATGTCAACACTGTATTTCTGATCAATTTTATGCAATTTTAATGGACCAAAAATGTGCTTTTCTTTCAAAAACAAGGACATTTCTAAGTGTCCCCAAACTTTTGAAAGGTTGTGTATATATATATATATATATATATACACACTGCTCAAAAACATAAAGGGAACACTTTATTTTTTAGACGTGGAGGAACACTCCTCCACGTCTCCAGTACATCAGGAGACGTGGAGGAGGCCGTAGGAGGGCAACAACCCAGCAGCAGGACCGCTACCTCCGCCTTTGTGCAAGGAGGAGCAGGAGAAGCACTGCCAGAGCCCTGCAAAATGACCTCCAGCAGGCCACAAATGTGCATGTGTCTGCTCAAACGGTCAGAAACAGACTCCATGAGGGTGGTATGAGGGCCCGACGTCCACAGGTGGGGGTTGTGCTTACAGCCCAACACCGTGCAGGACATTTGGCATTTGCCAGAGAACACCAAGATTGGCAAATTCGCCACTGGCGCCCTGTGCTCTTCACAGATGAAAGCAGGTTCACACTGAGCACATGTGACAGACGTGACAGAGTCTGGAGACGCCGTGGAGAACGTTCTGCTGCCTGCAACATCCTCCAGCATGACCGGTTTGGCGGTGGGTCAGTCATGGTGTGGGGTGGCATTTCTTTGGGGGGCCGCACAGCCCTCCATGTGCTCGCCAGAGGTAGCCTGACTGCCATTAGGAACCGAGATGAGATCATCAGACCCCTTGTGAGACCATATGCTGGTGCGGTTGGCCCTGGGTTCCTCCTAATGCAAGACAATGCTAGACCTCATGTGGCTGGAGTGTGTCAGCAGTTCCTGCAAGAGGAAGGCATTGATGCTATGGAC